>NC_034409.1:112133002-112267736 GCF_002078875.1 Numida meleagris | reverse complement strand
AGTGCTTCTGTAAGATTTCCAGTTCAAACGTAAATGAATCCAGAAGGCAGACCTTCTGTGCAGACAAAGTCCTCATTTCTCCATATGTAGATCTCTCTTAAACCACACCTTTCCCAGCCCTGGAATGGTGCCAAGGGGACTGCCTACACTTTGCAGTGCAAACCCTTCACCACAGACATTGATCCTTATAAAAATCCCAGTGAATCAGCTTGAAAATTCACCAGGCAAGAAAGGTAGGGTTCTCTTCTAACATATTTTGTTTGTATCACAGCCACATAGCATTAACTATGGAATCAGGGTATCAGAATATCCATGTACAACTAAGTCAATTACTTTTTATATACAACCTTATTTTCTTACAGTCTGCTTTTTCTCCAGACCTGAAGTGAATGCTGCGTAGGTGGAGTCCGGTTGGAATCAACAGGGATTAAAGGGAAGACAGAGCTTCAGCAAAATGCAGCATATTAGCTTCTTTGCTATTTTTGGTTGCCCTAATTAGAATTTCTGCATCTTTCATTATGGTTTTGCTTCAGCAAAGTACAAGGCCATAGTAATAATAAACATGTATCTCAATGAATAAATTATATTGTAGTTTAATGTGTACTTCACTATTTTACTGAATGGATGTTCTAACACTTTGTATTTCTAATTAGAAGGAAAAATGTATGAGGGGAAAATGCAGTCAGGTAATTTCACAATTATTATGTTGCACAACTCAGATGATAAAGCTTAATTTAATCTTATCTAGTATGCCTAATAACTTGCAGAAATTTCTAGTGACCTAGGCAATATATCTTAAAATTGTAACGGAATAATTATTACAGAGGTTGAAAACTCATTACTAATGAATAAACATTCAATTTGCATCATTTACTTTAAATTCATTTAATTCTTCATTTATGGTGTCTATTCACGTGACAAATTTTAGTTCTACTGGTTTTGCATTACCCATTGGAAAGAGAAAAGGACAGAAAGAAAGAGAGAAAAATGTAGAGAGAATGGAAGAGTATACATTTTTGTTCTCAGTTTGTTGAAATATAAATGAAGGAATTAACTTACAGTTTAGAAAATACAATTTACAATTAAATAAACTATGGCATATTTAATTCTGAAGTGGATTTTTAAAACAAACAAGAGGGAACAACTATGGTATTTAATAACATTTTGAGGGACAAAGAACACACTCTTGCATTTCCTTTAAGGCTCAGAGTGTCTTTTCACATTAGAATGTAACACTTGCTATCCTAAAAAAATATGGAAAGCTTGACTTCTGTAAATAGCAAGTGAGAAATTAATTATAATACTAAGATCATAGGAATGGCCTTACTGGCTTAGAACTTCATACATCTTTTACAGTGTCCTGGTTTCAACAATGACTAGAAATTGATTTTAAGAAAAAGCACAAACACACAGCAATCTTCCTGCTCATACTAGTCCAGACACCCAGAGCTAGAATTTTAATTCTATTTCTAATATGTTATGATGGGTTTATCATCCAGCAATCTGTCTAATCTCACTTTGAAGTTACCAGTGTAGGTCTCTACAGCTTCAGTGAACTCCATAGCTTCACCCATGTACCCTCATTTCTTTGTTTGGTTTGCAGCTTTTCATCAGAGCCCTCTTAATTTGTTTATTATGAGAAACAGCAGTTTCCTCTCTTCTCAGTTTTGCTTATGATGTCATAGTTCTGCCAAAAGCTCCCTATGGCATCTCTTCTCCAGGCTCAAGAATTTTGGTCTCTCTAATCCTTTCTCTGGGAACTGTTCTGTACCTTTTTCATCAGTGTTGCTCTTCTCTGTACTTTTTCTGTTAATGTCCTTGTAGATACAGGGAAACATGATTGTCAGCTGTACTCAAGATCCACATGCATAAAATGCCATTCTGTTTTTCAGCTTTGTCCTCTCCTCCTGATATTTCCTAAGAATTCCATTTTCTCTCTTGACCATCAGTTACTACTGAGCCAACAATTTCATCAATCCAGTTATAAGACCTCTTGCAGCTGTTTTTGCAGCCCTGGCTACTCTCAGTACCACAAAAAAGCCGTCATTTCACTTTCCAGTCTTTCTCCAGATAATTTATGTACATACTGAAAAATGCAGGGCCCAACACTAATCTTTAAGGGACTCCAAGAGTGATTTCCCTGTATTGATAGAACCAACTATTTATACTTAGCCTTTCTTTCCTATTTTTTGAGTATGTATTTACTCATGAGAGAGTCTTAGAAAGAAAAAATGATTGGAATTTTTCAATGAGCTGTTGAAAGATTTTTGGAAACACAAATGTACAGTAGCAACTGATGATTGAGTTTTTAAAGGAATCCTAATAGATGAGCAAGGCCAAATTTCTTTCTACAAAATTCACATTGATTTTTCTCAGCAATACCGTATTTTTTCCACGTTCTAACTGATTGTTTTCTACATTATACATTTTACTAATTTGTCTGATTGGTAATCCCTAGATCACCATGGGAGCCTATTCAAAACTTTAATGTTGTATTTTCCACCTTTTTCTTTGGTACCCAGGCCTTTTAAAGAGGAAGTTAAGAAACCACTGTTAGTAGCATGCTATTTTAAAATGTTCAGTGCCCTGTAGAACTCTGAAAGCTTGTTACTATGATATTAGCTTTTCCCACTTTTATCTTATAAGATATATCCTCCAAAATGTCTCTCATTAAGTTTCTATCATGTTCCCCTCAAAGAACAAAAATGCGAAGATCTGATTTTATATCACTCAGCTTTTACATGGTTTCTTTCACCAATATCTCTCAAATACTTCTCAAAAGACATAAGTACCATCCCTATTATACAAAAGAGGAAGGAAAAAAAACACTGAGAGATGAAGGACTAGACTCCATGAAGGACTGACAGTAGGGCCAGTTGTATAAATACCTAATTTCCACTGCTCTTCTTCAGAGGTGGTTTACCGCATGACAGCTTTGATATGTAACTCCTGTAACTCTTTAGCATGTCATTGTGCCTGTCTGGCTGCACAACCCCTCACTGCACTGGAGATCAGATACTCCTCCTGACTCTCTGTCTTGATGCCACAGAAACGTATCATAGAATCATAGAATGGTTTGGGTTGGAAGGGATCTTTAAGATCATCTAGTTCCAACCCCCCTGCTGTAGGCAGGGACACTTCCTTCTAGACCAGGCTGCTCACAGCCCCATCCAGCCTGGCCTTGAATGCGTCCGGGGAGGGGGCATCCTTTACCTCTCTGGGCAACCTGTTCCATTGTCTAACCACCCTCACAGTCAAGAATTTCTTCCTAATATCTAGACTAAATCTACCCTCTTCCAGTTTAAAACCATTTCCCCTCATCCTGTCACTACAAAAAGTCCCTCCCCGGCTTTTCTGTAGGCCCCTTTCAGGTACTGGAAGGCCGCTATAAGGTGTCTTTGGAGTCTTCTCTTCTCCAGGCTGAAGAGCCCTAGCTCTCTCAGCCTGTCCTCGTAGGGGAGGTGCTCCAGCCTTCTGATCATCTTTGTGGCCCTCAGGACCCACTATATTGCCTCCACATTTGAGCCTATTTTAAAGGGTCCTTTTAGAATAATTAAAAATTCAGGATTTACTTGTGCTTGCCACAAACCAAAAAAGATAGCTGGAAACAGGAATCCAAGATATGAGCAATTACATTATATGCAGCTATTGTTTCACAAATACTTGTAATTCCAAATTGGTCCATGCATATCATGTGACTTAGCCATGTTTCATGACCCATGGAATAACTATTCACCTCACATAGCAAGTGAAAACATGAACCTGGGGGCAACTACAGAGCGTCTTTTGTTCTATCTTCCTGATGTTTATGCCTTGTGCTTCATGTTTGTACACTAACTAATGAAAACACAACATAAATTAATGCTTCCTTTTCTTGTATAAATAGACTCCAGTAATTCTGTAACTGGCAAACAAGGAAAACAAGAGAGGATAAACAGGATTAGCAAAATACCAAAGCATCCTTTTTAATTACCTGCTACAAAGTGTTCATTTATTTTCTTCTCCAAGTAACTTTTTTGTCATTCATGCCTGATTGATCACATAAGGAGGGGACTAGGAGGTAGGATACTCTATTCATTGTTTTAAAGGTTATTACAGTGGGTGATCTTATTAATCAATTTTTCAACAGAGAGATTTAAGATCAGCTACTGTTGTTCAGGAAAACAGTGTTCAAGAAGACTACCTTAGGCAAGTGCAAGCTGCACTGCAAGGTCAACTTATCTAATTGATAATAGTCCTGTTATCTTGTAGTGAATATTAACAGCCTACAGCACTGGATTATCTTCATGGCATTCTTATACAGAGATTTCATTAATTTGGGAGGGTAATCACTATCTAGCATTAATACCAGAATTACATGAAAGTATGTAAGTTGGAAAGCAATATTTATTATTAAGTGTTTACATGAAAGGGTATTTTAGTTCCAGAGATTATTTAATAAAGACTGCACATAAGCAACTGAAAAACTTACTTGAATGCAAAGTAATGATTTAGAAGTAGAAATTAAGGATTAGAATTTGTGGTTGCTCTTCAACCATTTCTCTGTACCATTTTTCATTTGGAGTCATTGAATATGCTCTGCTATGCTGTATGTTCTATATAATATGCTTATTAAAATGTTAAACAAGACAGTTGTATCCACTATAGAGCATCAGGAAATAAAAGAGTAATTATATACTGATGCTCTTCTGTGATGCTACTGACACCCTTTTGCACTGCTGACATCGGCCATGGGTGAGGTCCATAGCATGGAAGGACTTGTGGTTAAGGGAGCTGATATTTATTTATTTACATTGTGGCTTAATGATTCCAGTATGATGTGTCCAGAGTAGGTTTTGCACATTTTCAAACAGATGGGTATGATTTGTCACATCTGGGTTTATCCTACTGATTGCACAGCTTTGAAAAATTCTGACTGGGTTGGGGTAATATGAGTCATAGTTTCTCAAAATGATTTGTCACTGTTGTAAAACTAAGGGACAATTGCTTCTGATTGGCAATGTCTGCTCAGAAAAGACATTTGTTTTGAAGGAGCAAGACTGCTGCAGATAAAAACTTTAGAGTCCATGTAAGAATTGCTTTAGTTGAAGAAGCTAGGTCTACATTTTAAAAATATGAAATTTCTATTATATAAAACTAAAATAGCTTTCTTCACATGATCCTGTTGGATGTACTGCGGAACTATTTCACTGCCAGACAATAAACATGAAAAGAAATATTTAAGAGGCAACATTTTTACAGTAATATTAGGATTTGGCCAAAATTTCCTCTTTGTCTTCATGAATAAAATAGTATAGTAACAAAAAATAGTTGAGGAGAAGGAAGGAAACACCCTCTGTATGTCTAGACTTACATTTAAAATTCATATGTTTTGTGCAAGACTTACTCGATACCTTCCTACTGGTACTGGACTATTTCTGCTCTCAGATCATTACCTTGGAGTTACAGGTGAAACATGCAACTAAACCAAGACCAGGTAAACTAGCTGGGGAGAGCTGGGCCACGCTTTGGATTAGTCACAGTGGAGTTACAGTAGGAGACATCCATGGACTAAATTCCCCTTCCTGCTGTTTCTTCAGTGGGGGAGTCAGGTTTCCATTGAGAATAAACAGAAAGCAAAAGGCTCTTACATCAACTGCCATCATTAGCAAGCTCCTGCTCTACAGAAATTGCTACTTGTAATGCAAGTTTTTGCTTCTCAATCCAGAACACATTTTGCTGCACTTTTGCAGTTATCCAGTCTTTCTCCTTAACAAACTAGAGACAAAGTTCATAACCTTTATAAATTAAAAAATATGATTTTACATTAAACAAAAAACAAAAACAACAACAACAAAACTGGTGATGATTTGTTATTAGTTTTTCTGTCAAATAACAAATGACGCCTTATGGTCCCCCTCTTCCACTCTGAAGGGACTGACCACCCATGTCTTTTTCAAGGGTGATCCTAATAGAGTGAGATGCAACTCTTACAAATATCATTCTGAGATCAATGTATTAACATAACACTGCCTTCAAGGCCTTCTACTTTGCCCTGAAGAAAAGTTATCAGTGTTGTGCATTGCTCTGTTTTAAATACTCAGAAAATTCTTGCTCAGTCATATTTGACTGCTTTCAAAAATAATAAACAATGCTACTTAACATATTTCAAGTTAGGTAATAAATGAGCTAATTGCTGAAATGAAGATTTATTATTTGACCAAGGAATCTATAGAAACAAGGATTTCATACGCATAAATTCATGATATCTTTTCAGTTGTAGCACATCAGCATTTGCACATCAAAAGCTGAACCATGCTGCATTTCTCATGAAAGGGAAAGAAACAGAGTACTAATATGTTTATGCAACAAATCCACATCTTTGTATTGCTATCTTGATTAACAGAGCACCAGTACTTTATGCTTAATTTAAGCTTTTGTCTTAAGGTTTCTGGTCAATGATGTTGTTCTAGATCATTCCACTGTGTAAACTATGATCAAATCAAAATGAAGAAAAGAATTTCTGTTGTTTTCTGAAACTAGTGGCTTGTTTGTTTCTTTGATTTTCTCCATTAAGCTAGTGATTCTACATTCATACAAGATCACATAGTCCGCATGAGGTTTAGGGCCCTCTCAAATATATTTTGGCAGCAGAACAACAACCGCATTCTACTCCAGCCCCCCCAAGGCATCCACAGTCCAGCATTTATCCTCAAATCAAGGCCATTCTGGAGTTGTATTGCTGAGGTCATTTAAAACTGTAGTTGCTCATTATAGCCTTAGTCACATGGGATCTACTTAGATAATAATTCAGGCAATAACCACATCATTTTTTTCCAGATAATATTAGGATAATTTATAGCTGAGAAACAAAAGAGATTTAATGCTCTCGGATCCCCATCAAATTACACACCCTTGCTCTCACATGGATCTCAATTTTCACAGAATGTAAAATGTGTTAGAGAAAAGTCACAGAATTTTTCTTATGTATGTCTTTTGTGTCTGATATGGGCCATTATTATGATTTATTTGTTATTTGTTGTGCAGTGACAGTATGTTTGACTTTTTGCAAACAAGATGGATGACGTTACCATTGTGTGACCTTGCAGCCTACACTAGCGAGTTGATATAAGGAACAAGGGACCCCAGCATAATGATATGCTTGTAGAGTTGAGATACCACTGAATGATTTGTGCTATATCTCAAAGACACATACAAGGTAGTTTTGTGATTACTACCAATCAATTTCCAATTAGTACGAATTAGGACCTCAGCTAAATTAGAGGTGCTGCTGTCAAACTGCCAAAATACTTCTCACAGTTACTTCCTCAGAAAAGCTCCCATCTGGGAAAGAATTAGATTTTTCAAAGCTTTTCTATCAGTAAGTCAAGAAACAACTACTAATCTAGCAGGCATGTTAACTCAACTGTATTGTAAAAAATCTTCACTTTTATCATATAATTTTGGCTGATTTTCTTTTTTTCCTATGGGTTGTAAACATAGGTAGCTCATCAGCATGCAGGGTTCAGTATGCTTGCTGCAAGAAGAGCTGTCCCAACTGGTATTCACTTCCTCTGCAGCAGACTTGTGACACTCAAATAAACTGGAGTTGAAATCACTGGGCCTCTGAAAGAAGTCTCTGCCTTTGTGGATGGTATGACGTGGTAAAGACCACAGAGATGAAATATCCTGATATACTCTTATATTGTTCCTTGTCTTCTTATAGTACAGGAGACTCACTGTGGTACAAGGTGTCTTACGTACAAGCCTAAAATGAAACACTGAGAATCTTTTCAATGCATCTAAAATACAAAAATGAGTGTAAAAGTGTTTAAAATAACTCTTTGATGTGATTTGATATATGATTGACTACTGAAACTATGGTCACCGTTTCTTGCTGCCCTTAGGAAAGCAAGCCTGTTACTTCTCATTCAGTTTAAAAATTGCTAAGTAAAATAAGATCTTTCTATAGCAACTGTTATATCCCGGTACTCAAGGAAGAATACAAGATACTATTCAAACTTTCATTACGCTGATGTAGCCAACTGAAATTAATGATTGTGCCAGAGAGCAACTGAGGTCAAAATGCAATCAATAGATAATAAAAATCCCTCTGTGTTCCACTATAAGCAATATTTCTGAAGTAGTTTTTCTTCTGTTTAAAGTTGAACATAGTTTCTTCTCTTACAGCTACATTGCAGAGATGGGAACAAGTACAATTATGATTGAATATTGTTTTTATGTTTTCTTTCCTTGTCTTGATAGAACTTTGTACAACATCTTCATAACACATGCCTTAAGTGGTTTCTTTTTCCCAAAAACAGCCCTTCAAGTTACTATTTAACTACAGTAACAACTCATCAGGAGACAGAGCTCCGCGTTCCCTACCTGAAGAGTCAAGACTTTCCATTTAGAAGCTTGATATTTCAGTACTGATTCATTTAATAATTGCTTCTTGATATTAAAACTCAGCTGACAGCTTCCTATATTATCAATATAAAATAGATATTTATAGTTTCAGAGTTTTCAATAGTTTAATCAAATTAAAAAGAATAAGGAGTCGTTAGATAGAGAAAATGAGATGCATAGTGGAGCACCTTAATCTGCATAAACTTGTGCATTTCCAGCTAATCAATTGCACGGTGATTCTTCCTTTTTTTTTTTTTTTTTGTCTGACTGTTAATGACTGCTGTATTAAATAAAGTCTTAAATAGCTTGCTAGGATGCTCACTGGTCTCTAGCAGGCAGACTGAGTGTCTGCCAACTCCTTTGCTATTACATCTTAAGGTCTTTAGCTGTCTGAACAGCTGGATGATTGCATATAGCGCTGGCAAGCAGCCACTCTCCCCTCCAAACCCCAATTAAAACTGCTGTCAGAGAGCTAAGAAAGCATAGGCTGCAGTTTTATTTTATGCAAAGATCAATGGCAGTCATTTTTTTTAATGATATAGAACTATATTTTGTTATATGGCCAACCAAATATTTTTCTGTCTGCAGCTGGTTAACAAACAGCCAACAGTCCTCCTCAACAAACTTGTGGCACATAGTTGACATAAATACTTTTCAGACCATAGATCATGTGCAGCAGTTTTTTGCACATAACTGATGCTTGGGATTTCAGTTATGTTTATTAGCTGGAACTGGACACAGAGTACACATGGTCGGTTTTTTTTGTTTCTTGGTAGGAAAAGCAGAGTTCTCAGGAGGTAAAGAGGCATCTTCAGGGCATGATTCACACAGTCTGTATTAGTAGGGGATGAATGAATCACCTTCTAAACGTGTCTACGAAAGGAGCCCAAATGATTGACTAATTTAGACATCTAAATTTCAGACAGAGTAAGGTGATTCCCACTCTTAACATATACTTCTGACAGACAATATACAACTGTTAATGGTAGAGCTGTTAAGGGTTGCAACAGACAGATTGTGATATAGTGTACCACTGTACCATGTCTGATTATCACTCAGCTAATCTTTTATTAGAGCCCAAATCTGACTAAAAAAAGAAAACAGCAACGGTCTTAATCTTGTCTCAGTCTATAAAGGTAAGATGCAGAATCATATCTAAATATGAGTAAATTTGTGTATATTCTTTTCCTTCATCGTCTTTATTTTTATAAGCTCTTTTTTCATATCTGTCCTTGATGCTGTATGAGTCATATCCTAACCCAAGTTAACAGTTTTATTCAGTGCAAAAATGCTACAGTCTGCAGGGTCACTCTTCTTTTGATTATGTTATAATATTGTGTATGTATGTGTCTGAGCCCAAATTACTTCCTTCATCTGTGGTGCTGGCAAAACTTTAAAGGACCTTGATATTGTTTAATCCGAAGTATCTTTCCTTTACCTATAAAATTAAACAGTCATTCTTCAAAAGAATTCAACTAATTTAAAGATTATTTTTTGCAGAACGCATTTTCTTGTATGAGTACATAGAATGGCTACTTATGCAACTTAAAGTCCTTCCCATTGCGTCTTACGGGTGCAGATACATTCAGGTATGAACAGTACGGGACAGTAGTAGCCATTTTGTGGGCATTTTGGTATCCCACGGTAACTCAGAATTACCTTCTACAATTTTTCCAATATCTCACAGTAACATAAATTACCTCTACTAGAAACACAGACATGAAAAGTGTAAAAAGCAAGGAAATACATATCTTTTTAATTCTGCTCCATTGTATTGCCTTATTGTTACTTTGACATATAAATAATTAGAATAAGACATAAAACATGTCTAGAAAATAAAAAAAAACATAACAAAAAACCAGACATGCCTCTTTCTTTTATATGAACTGTGAGTATGGCACTATTTCTACTTCTCAACAGTAGGTCAGTCTGAATCATTGAATGCTGGTTGTTGTTTTTTTTTTACCCCTTGGAGAGACTTCATTTTGATTGTCTGCTGTTACTTGTTCAGGAAAAGCTCCCCTAATGGTTTCCAGTGCCAAATTGACCTTTATATTGTGTTTATTATCCTGTCTGTCTGGTACGGTACTTTCATCTGCCATATCCTTTATAGTTGTCTGTTTCTTGTGAGAAGGGTATGGTTGCTTGCCTTTGATTTTTTTTTCTTTTAATTCTTTTATTGAGAAACATAACCTATGAATAAAGTAATCAATGATGTAGACTTATGAGATTAGTTATAAAACCCTCCTATAAAAACGCATTCTCATATAATTAGTTTTGTGACCAAACCCTCTCCCAAAAATACTTCAAAGCAATTTTCCGTGCTTCATATGTGACAAGAGAATGACCTTTTGGAAATGAAAACTTTGGCCAAGAACATGTTATCAATATTAACATTTTAGAAGATAGTTAATTACAGCAATGAAATGAAAAAAAGAAAACAAGAAAGCCAGACTGTCGTGCGAACAGACTTCAGTAAAGTACCTCTTACACTCCAAAAAATAGTTTGAATTACTTGTCAGAAAGAGAATAATTCACATTTTTTCATATAATTGAGAAATTTTATCTTTCCAAATGTCCTCAAATGCTAAATTAGACTGAAAAATTCAGCATTAAGAGATTCCTATGGCAGCAATGGTAAAAACTATTATTATAATATTAAATCAATTTTGAAAACATAGTTTTTTTATTCATTGTTCTATTTTATTCTATATTATAAATTTAAATAGAAGTATGTAATGACCTATAGAAAAAGAATATACTTTAATCCATTAGATGACACTAAGATTCAAGTGGAAATGATAGGTCTATTTCCATGCTAAAACATGCTTATTTGCCTCTGGTTTGCACTGACATTGTTTCCATGCTCAGAAGCATTTTGCAAGCTAGGATCTTACTGTATCAAAATGTGGGAAGGAAATTCCACAAGAGCAGGCTGTTAGGGAAAATTTCTGTTGCTCTTGTTTCTATTCAGACTAAAACAAATACCCAGTGAAACAGAAGGGACAATAAAGACTTTCATTACCAGGTAAAAAAATGAGAGAGTTGGGAAAATGAGAGACAGAATGAAAAAAAAAAATACAAATTCTTTCAAATCTCAGGAGATGGACAAATTTTGGATAAATATTTCAAGAGTGGGTGTGGGATGTAGAGCTGAAATGCTTTCTGTTAACCATCTCTAATTTCATTTCCTACCTCACATTGTGATCCAGGAAGTCTGTTCTTCAGCATGAGTCATTTTGTCACATTCCAGATCTGAAATGAATAAAGCTATTAACATTTACTGTATGCTGTAGTTTTGCCATAGCTTGCAAATGTCTATTTTTTTGTATCTGTTGTCTTTGACAGGAGTAACAGCTGACAGTGGAAGAATATATGCCTGTTCACAATATAGAGAAAAACAATAGTACCCTTTACTCACTTCATAATAAGAGCTCATTCCAGTTTAAGATTTCTTAAAATGTAATTTAATCAGAGCAGAAACTCAGGAAGAGCCCTTAATCACTGACTACTGCAGTGGAGATGAGCTGCCTATGTTAGCAGAGCCATTCCATACAGGTTTGTGAATGAAATTTACTTTATGTGGTCTTGGCTGGATCTCAGCATCAGAATCTCTCATATTTTTTGGATACAACCCATAGGAAAGCCTGGTCTAAGAAGGCATTATAGCTGATACAAGAAAAATATGAACTAAATTTACGTAACTTCTCAGAAGAAATGATCTTGGGAGGATGCATTCTTAGAAGTAGAAAGCTACGTTAAAAAACAACTTCAAACTTAGTCATTTATGATTAAACTAAATCTTCCCAAACATTCCTTTATATATATATATACATATAAAGTAGTCTATATGTATATACATATATATATAATAGACTATTTTATATGTATATGTATATATATATATGCCATTATCTTTTTAACAGTATTACTTTTTAACAGTATTACCATCACAGAAAGGTCAGACCTCTGTTTGTTATTTTTTTTTGTTTGTCTTTCCCTTGGGGAAGGAGACTGCCTAAACTAAATAGGTCTTGTTAGGGATCCAAAAAGATAAAAGATGTGATTGTCTAACTGGGGAATTAATTACATAAGAAAATGAAGGTAATAGCAGTTCACAGAAGTCAAAAGCCTAATAGTTCATACAGTATGTAAGCTGAATACAGCTCCTGCTCTCAGATCAAAGAAGAGGTAGATCAAGTTATTCAGATAAGATATAACAAGTTTTTTTCAATGCTAATAGAGCAACTGATGTTTTTTTGGGGAAAAAATGAGGCAAATTTTGCACGGTTTCTTATATAGACACGAGAAGATGAGGTGAAGATCTTGAGTAGATAAGAGCTTGTTAACCAGAGGAAATGGAGAAATTACTAAAAGAAGAAAGAATTATTAGCTTAAGAAGAAAGTAAGTTTTAACACAGTAAGATTGAGACGAATTGAAAATACTAAAGGAGAAATTCTATTCTTATGTCAAAGTGCAGGTGGTCTGTCCAAACCTAACTGGAAAAAAAGAGGAATTTGCTGCCTTGGTGGGTGACAAGTGAACATACCATACCATGAGTAGGTGTCTGCAGAAGAAAGGTGGAAACAAAGCATGGTGTTCTACACATTTAATGAAAAGTCATGTTATTCGTAGGAGCTCCTTTAACGCAGTGTCTACACATTCTGAGTCTCACTCTGCTCTGTAGTCTCTTTTGGTATTGAAATCAACCAAACTGATTTCAGTGGTGCAGATATTTCATTAACATTTGAAAGTTCATCTTACCTGAAGGCACTACTGTACATCATTCAGATCTTGCTCTAAAAGACTAGTTCTTAATTGTCCAATAAATGTAGTAGCCCAAGCTGTAAATACCTGCATCACCAAGCTTAATATTAGAATATTTTGTTTATACTTTTAAGTCCAATTTTTTTTGCTTTTGGACGTAACAATAGCTTCAAACCAAAGAGAACGTGTCTGCCAAGGAAGCCTAATGAACTGCTACATAATGAGAGTACAATAAACATGATATACACCAAAAGTGCACCTATATTACAGGGATACAAATGGTCATAGCAACTGCAATTTAGCTGAACATCCAGACTGCACCATTATGAATTAATGTTAATGAGAGGTTTTGTTTATATGGTCAATAGGTTACTAGTTTTCTTCAGATATTTAATATTCTGTTACAATTAATAGAAAACATTGTTTCTCTACTTGCCACTTTGTAGGTAACCATGTTAAATACTACAATTAATAAATGATTTTTAATGAATTAAGTTACTTACTACACCTTAAATTCATATAGATACCCTACCTCAATGAGCTTTGCAGGGCCACCTGTAGAGAGTGAATTCAACTGACAGAGGGTAATCGGAGTTAGTTCTGTCCCAGGGTGCCGCTCTGTGTTGTACCTTCTTGTCAATCACACTGCTGTGGATGTGGCAAATGAGAACACATCATATAGCTTCTCTGTTGATTTGCCTCCTGTGGGTCTCGTGCTGAATAGCCTTGTAATCCAAATTAAACAAGTGGGATCTTTCCATCACTGATGACTTCTCCTTGGTGGTCTATCTGTTCCTAGAAGTCTATTACAACCAGTGTGTTATTAAAATAGATTAAGCCCTCTCCAACTTTACCCTACTGATACCAAACTATAAATCTCTAGTTCTAAGTACTTTATTTCTGCTGTCCTCTGTGTTCTGCTAAATAAAAAAAATCATAAAATGCAAAGCTAATAAGATGGATGAAAACCTTCCTGGAGACTTTTGTGATCTGTCAAAATTCAGCATATGCAGAGGACAGATGATAAATATAAATCTATAAAAGTGTTTGAAGAAGAAAAAGAGGTCTATTTATTTAGCAAAGATTTGGAGATGTTAATGAATTTTGTTGCATGAGAGCATTATCTACCATGGCTGGTTAGAGCTCAGGATTGCACAACTAAGAGTGATAAATGAGACTCAGCTACAAAATAATTGTTAGGTTATGAATGTCCCTAGAATCCATGTATAGGTTTGATAATATTAAATCTATCTCAATTTCTTATAAAAAACATATATACATGAGAAGAGAGAGATCAAGCCCTCACAAAATTCTCTAAATAAAAGCTATTTTTATTTGTAATCAACGACAGTGAACTCATTGCTTTAACAGAAGGAATATTCTTAAACTCCACTACCAGTGTTTCATTCAGACATTATTTCTCTCATTCACCTAGGATTTTCTGCACTTGTAGGATAAAGGTTAGGTTCCTTAATAATCCTTCAGTTGAAGTGGAAGCAGCTATCCACATTGTAAAGCCACAAGTGGATTTTTATTGGTATTTTTCCCAGATCTACAGCCACCAATCACCAAGAGGGATTAACCAAATACTACAAAATACCAGCTGCTATTAAGTAGATATAACAGGAGAGCTTTAGATATCTGGCAAGGCTGCGTTAGTTAATTAATACTGTAGTCATTGAATATTCATTCAGTAGATCTGTTTGTATTGATGGAATTTTGATATCTGTGTTTTCTTTAAACGATTCGTATGTGCTATTGGAAATGTCCCGATTCATACTTTAAAAAAAATTAAACAGCTCACCCTTCTCCAACACTTTCAGAAATTCTTAAGGCAATGCTATTTTATCATTTATCTCGTTTTGAAAGAAATGTTTAAAATTTGTCTTTCAACTCACAGGTGAATGTGAGCATTGGTAAGGGTATTATTTTTCTAGTTTAAATGTAAAGCTTTTTCAGATGCAGTTTGGTCTATTTTCAAAATATTGTGCCTTTTCCTGTGCTCCCTTACAGGTGCTTGTTAGTACTGATAGAGTTGGAGGAGCCCTTGTCCTTGGGGTGTTGAACTGGCAGAAAGCATAATGCCTGCTAACACTGCCTTTGAGACTGTGATTTACAATTTTTATGTTTGAATTAACTTACTAGACTAGAAGAAGTATCCAAGTCAAGTGATAAATGTCAGTTGGAGAGCCAAGACTGCCTGGATCTCTTTAGAAACGTAACGATATTTCCTGGCTCCAAGATACACTGGGAAATCTGAAGATGTGGCATGTATAGAAAGTTTTCTAAGATTTAAATGTACACATTTCAACCTGTTGAGAGTGATCTCTTTTGTAGTTAATGACAGCCCATTGGCAGAAAATTGTAATCTATTTGCTATAGAGCATCGCTTTTCACAGGACAGTCTCCAACTCAGCCAATCCCGTTTTAGAAATTAGTTACTTAATCATCTCTCCCAACTAATGATTTTTAAGATTAAGACTTGCAACTGCTTTTTTAGTGACAACTTTTATTTCTTATACAAATAGCTTTTATATGCATTTGACACCTTTAGCCTCAATCCATTGTGCTAATGAAGTTAAATTAACCAATTGTTTGTTATTTAACAGCTCTGCTACGGTTCTCTCAAGATCCTTTAAGTGAAAGCACATCTATTAATCAGAACTGGGACTGAATAAATTAATAGAGAAAACATAAAGACCAGTTGAGATCAGAAGAGCTTCTGTCTTTTCTATGCCTTTCACATGACATAGTCATAGCACACTCACATTTTGTTATGGAGTCTAAGTGCTTTATCTTCACCTTTCTGTCTCCATGACCTAGAGACAATGGAAATCAGCACCTTGACCTTTCTATTTAAAATTCGTAGCACATGCTGGAAAGGAACATTTTTATTTTCCTGGTTAATTAACAATCGGACAGAAAATCTGAGAGATTTTAAGTGCTATGACTAACAAAGGATGTAACAGAAATACATGTATTTATACACATATGTACATAAAAACCTAAGAAAACAATATATTTTCTATAAATTTTGCAGCTGAATTTTGATCCAGTTTATCCAATCCTCTGAATAAATACATTTATTTGGATCATTATCCACTTGGGAGAATGTAATGAAAATACACCACTAGTAAACTTACAGAAAGGAAAATATCACAAATTATAAACTGAGCACAGCTGGGAAATATCCTAGTGGGAGCAATTATTTCAGTATTATGAGACCTTATGGTGGCCTTCCACTACTAAAGAAGGACTACAAAAAAGTTGGACTCTCAGAGACACTAGTGATAGGACAAGGGATAATGGTTTTAAATGAAATAGATTTAGATTAGACATTAGGAAGAAATTCTTTACTGTGACAATGGTGCAGCACTGGCTCAGGCTGCCCAGAGAAGCTGTGGATGCCCCTTTCCTGGAGATGTTCAAGCCCAGATTGGATGGGTTCCTCGGCAGCTTGATCTAGTGGAAGGTATCCCTGCCTATGACACAGGGGTCTTTAAGGTCCCTTCCAACCAAAACGATTATGTGATTCTACAGTTCTGTGCAAGACAGGAGATCACAAAAAGCAATAACCTGTCTTCATTAGAAAAGTCTTGCTCACAAAGTCTTGCCTGAGAAATGGGTGGTAACAGTGATTGATATATCAATCTGCAAACACTGTAATTAATGTGAGTGACATATCTCTAGACTGCAGGGAATCAGCTGCTGATAAAGGTGTTTTGTCCTGTAGGAGATGGTAACTGAGATTGGGGCTTTGAATGAATACTTTGCTCAAGGCATTCAGAATCACCACAGTGAGTACAATTCCCTTGCCATACAGCCTTTCACAGAACCTCTTTTATGCCTCCAATCATAGTCATCTGAAACTAGTAGTGGTACAGAAGGGAATATATCATTTTAATTCAGAAACTCATCATCTAATATCTCACTATACATTTAAACGGGTTTGTGAACTTTAGCAACGTAGCTTTGCTAATACGAATATCTTTTCACATTTGTTTTGTAAATGGTTAAAGAGAATTTTAAAAAGAAGAAAACATCATAGGCAGTGATGTTACTAACCTAGTTGGATTAGTGTTCCTACAAAATACCATATCACAAGCCAAGCTTTACTGCATACAGTACTGTCATTTTCTGTCCTGTCTTGTCCATCTCTTGAGTGATAATGTATCTCAGATTGCCTCAGTAGGTGTATTCCAGCAAAATTAAATAGATATCTGAGTACCTTGGCTATCTGTATTCTTTCTCATCTTTTTTTGATAACCACTACTGTGATATAGCCTGAATAAGGACTGATTCTTTCCTAAGTATATTACATAAAATTAATATACACCTGAGGAAACACTGCTGGAAATTAATGTTTAAAAAAGGAAAGGAAAAACTTAATCAAGAGGAAAAAATTACTCTCTCTGATTCATGGATACATAAAAATCTCAAATAACTGGAATCTTAAGCAGTACTCTGTATGCTTGGCCTATTCTAAGTCCTTCCAGATTATGATTTTGAGCCTTAGTTAAAAGTCCAATCTACCTGTTTTTTTGTCTTTCCCTAGAAGCACAAATATCAAAATATACATTGGTTGTTCCAAAAGTAATGCCTCCTATTTCTGTGGAAACTACAACAGATACAAAGAGCATGATAACACCGCTTGATGGAGCAAATTCTCAGCTACAAAACACTAATTTTCATCATAGTCACCATCATTAGCTATGTATTTTCGCCAGTGATGAACATGAGCCTGCATGCTATGCTTGTAACAATCTATGCCAGCAGAGAGGGCAGTTGTGCATGGCCACCCAAAACTTGGCTTGTCTTTCACATCATTGTCAGTGCTGAAACACACCACCCACCATCTCACTGTTTTCACATCCACTCTTTGCTTCATAAACTTTCATCAAGAGTCAATAAATGTCAGTGAGTTCAATTATTCTACAAGGAGGAATTCAGTTCCATACCTTTGCTTCACCTGCACTTCCATGTCAGATGCCATTGTGTCAGTCTGACCCTCTGCTGTAATATGTCACACAGCAACAAAACATAACGGGTTATTGGTGGGAAAGTTCAAACTCTACTGCTATACCACCAATGTCAGCCTCTGACGTCATAGACTGACATACTAAAACAGAAAACATTACTTTCGGAGCAGCGCTTGTAGTATGTCTGCGGGTAGCCATTTGTGTCAAGTATCACCTGTTTTGATATACGAAATCATTTCCTGGCTAGAAATGTACTTTACTGCAAACATTGACCAACATAAAATACTTCAAATTCTTCAAAGAATCTCAGAAAGTTCACAGTAATGAGGAAGGACACTACTTTTTTGTGGTTGTGTGTGTGTGAAGTAGTCTAGTGATATAAGCAAGCAAGTGAAAGTTGATGTATGGGCTGTTTTCATCCTGAGAATGTCTAAAGCAAAAATTCCCATACCTCAAGAAGTGGTACTAAACACCATTCTATAGGTAGATGCTATCTGACCATGCTTTTCAAACTGCATGGTTTGCATAGTCCAGTAACGATTCATGAGATAACAAGTAGAGCATACAGTAGGTATATACAGAATATGTGACAGGGACTGCAGTAGAATTTTCATACATAACATACAAAATCAGTTCTACTGCTTAACACCCTTCTAATAGGTTTTTGACTGCTGCTGCTATCAAAACAGAGGTTTCAGCAGAATTTTTTTGCAATGTTGTGCCTTTAATTCCTAATAATTTGTCCAGCCTTTCCTCATCACAAACTACTTGTAGAGTAGGAGAAAGTGTATATAAACTGCCAGTTAAGCTACAAAGGGAGAAACTAGGAAAGGATTTTCTAATTACAGACAGTTGGACTAGATGATCTTGGAGGTCTTTCCCAACCTTAATGATTCTATGATTTCATTTTCAAATGGCAAGTTAACATTAAGAATTTAAGAAACATAGGAAATAACTATTACCAAAACCATTTAACACAAGGTACAGCATTTAATGCTGAGATATGGGAAACCCAATTTACATGTAGCAGACTTCACATCTAGTTCCTCCTTCCAGGATAGTTTGAGTTGTTTATCCAGGATCTGCTTTCACATGTTGGGTCACAGAATTAGGAATCCAGCTCTCCAGTGTAATTCAGGATTCCACCTATTAATTTGCCTTCTGTCCCATGAAACTTGTCATAAAAGTGACAGCCTACACTTCAGTGTAGAATGTATCCTCCTCTTTCAAGTAGCTTCAGTGTCTCAATATGTGTGTTTAAACCTTGGGTAAAGAGTAACTACTGCTCTCAGGGTAGGAGGCTGTTCTTCCATAGCTTTATCCTTTTGTTGCTTTTCTTTCTAAGTCAAAGAAGCACACTAGGCCTTGCTCGCATTCCTCGTGAGTTTCCTGGATACTAGGGATAGGATACTGGCTAACAAGAGTAGGATGGACTACGGATTATTGCCTGTTGTCCCATGAAATTGAATTTATTCCGCTCCTTATATAAAATGCAGCACTCACTGTCTTGGACTAAGGGGAGAAAGGAAAATCAGAGGAGGAGTGGGAACTGGCAGAAGAAGGGAAACAGTAGCTTGGAGTAGTCCTTTCCATGTTGTCTCCTGTGGTAGAGTTGCTCTTCACAGTTGAGTTGTGAAAGAACATCTTTTGGCTTTCCTTCTTAAGGGTGAGGAAAAAAAGTAGCTTTTAAACCTGCTTTGCGGGTCCCTTTCTTTTTTATTCATTCATTCCATCCCACTGGAAGAAGGGTGAGAGAAAGAAACAGCTGGGACCATGCATCCACTTCCACCCTGTGTTTTGGCATGGCAGACTTCAGATTTCAGATTTTGTGAGTGTTTTTGGCAATCACAAGCTTCATCTCTGAAGCCCAGAACAAAATCTGCAATGATGTTCAACTTTGATTGGTGAAGGTGTGCTCAGCTCATGAGGGCACACATTAAAGGTGCCATCAGCTTGTTCATCCTACACAGGGACAAAAGAGTTATACTGTGGAAGGAAAAAGGAGGCAAACTACTTAATAGAAAAGGGGAAAGATCTAAAACTAGTTCAACCCAACTCAGCCTTGAACAGACTTCTAACACAAGCACACTGAATCTCTGTGAGCTACTCAGAGCTTTGTATTTGGCTCTGCTGCCTATAATGTTTACTTTAGAAAGATTGGATTATTTCCTGTGTTTCCTAACAATTTGATGCTTAACATAAATTTCACTGAAGATAAACACACCGGATCCAACTCTTTTTTATTAGTAACTTCTGTGAATTCTGTGAATCTTGTTCATGTTTACACCATGGCAATGAACAAATTATGACAACAGTGACTGCAGGTTAACTAGCTTGTGTGCTCCAAATGAAGGTTTTGGAGGTGACTTAAATTTCTCCTTTAATGTGAAAAAAAAAAAACAAATAAGCTGTTTTCTGCCAACAGACATGACATTGGGTCACTGTATTTTTAGTCCTGTTACCTGAAGGTGAATGTCTGGAAGAGGCAATGTTTGGTTTTTCTTCTTGTCGCAGAGACCAGCCACAGAGTTGCCTCATAATAATACATGAAGAGTCCCTAAATCACTTACAATGGTCTTGCAAGCATTAAAAGCAGCAGTTTTTCCATTGATCTAACATTATGCTGCTTCCAGAAATTCTTTATACTAGAAATCAGAGGCCAGATGGAATCTAATGGCAGAACTGGCTATGGTAGAACAGGGAAGCACTGAATTCCCACCTCTGCACTGGGTGAAATTGATTACCCATAATCTGTTCACGCCAGGCACCACTGACACAAGACAACATTATAGGAAGATAGGAGCTGAGGGAAGGAAATGACTTCCCTGAAGTTGTATGAATCTTAATGAGCAGTTATATACTTAAAGTTAAGTCTGTCTGGTGGGCAGGTAAGTATCAAAGGCAACATTATCCTAACACAGTCTTCATTATTTTGTGAGAGGCTCTTGCATGCTTGCAGCTAGGTAATGTATCTGCTTGGATCTGAACTTCAGTGAGGAAACTTGAGTTTCTCTTGGGTAATCACTGAGAAGATATTATAGATGCTATGGTAATATGTGTACACTTCAGTGAGTTAAAAACTGCTGAATTACTATCTCTGTATTTTCAAACCAGGCTATAGAACAGACTGTTGGAACTGAATGGAAGGAGCACTTCAGGAGGAAAAAGAGAGGGAGAGAGAGATTAGGATAATAATGATTGTGGAAATGAACCTGAATAGCAGAATCCTCAAGTAGCACATATTGAAAATAATGGCAATGGCAATGAAACTAAGAGTAGAAATGCAAGCAAGGAAAATGAGCGAAAAAGAAAGAGGTAAGAAGGCAAGTAGGCTGAAAAAACGTGTGGAAAGCATTGCAAAGCCATTGATTGGTAAATTAACTATCTATTGGACATCAGTGGGTATGGAAATTACTAATGAAATTACTGGTTTGTTTATGCATACTGAACTGAATTAGAATCACAAAGATGTTTTCACTTTACTTAATGCAAGTGCAGAAATTCCCTTCCTTGTTAACTCCAGGAAAATCAGCAGACATCCGACATCCATATCAAGTAAAAGAAAGTCAAAAAGAATTAATGATCTTCACTCAGAATGTTGCTTGTATGCCAGTGATTTTTTTTTTTCCCACTGAACAGAAATATAACCTATTCTAGATACCACAGTTTTTCATGTGTTCATGCTAATTACACTACATTCTACACTGGAAAAAGTTGCTGGAAAGCCTCATCCAAGATGCATTTTTCAGTAAGTAATACTTAGATAAACTCTATCTTAGAAAATCCCCCAAATCAGAAAGTAATCCAGAGGACCTGAAAGATTTATACAGAAAGAACTTGCTCATGGGCTTTTATTTTTTTCCCTATAAATCCCTGAGATGACATAGTATAGGGAAGTGGACTATAAACTAGAAGACTGCCAGCAAAAGCCAAGCCAGTAACGCAGGATGGAAAGAAAGCATATCTAATTTTTTTGCAGTCCTATATTAATCCTAACACAGTTACTGAGATGTGAAATCACTCTGCTGGTATCTGTCTATACTTCCCCCTGGTTTGGCTCATTTCCATTGCTGACAGCTCTTTCTGAAAGGACATGTGTTTTCATTTAGTGTTTTTAAAGGATTCTCAAAGTGGGTTTCAGATTGTGAGTGTGGGCTCCTAGAGGATGCTGAGAATTTGAATGAAAAATTTTTAGTAATAATACTAATAATTGTATAAATAAATAATGTTCCAGAGTTAGACCACTTAAAGAAATAATCAGGCTGTATTTAAAATGTAAAAAATCTAATTTTCTTTAGATCTGGCTTTTTAGAACATCACCATCTCTAGAGGAGAGCCGTAGAAAAGATCAAGTTAGACTGTATTACGTGAATATACCCCTTTTTATCACTCTAGAAACTTCTAAATAGAAAACTCCAAACTCTAAAAACACTATACTTAAGCATCATATTTATAACACATCTCTCACATAAATATGAGGACTGCTCCAGAAGTAGTGCCTCCATTTTATTATACTGACCCACAATGTCAGAGGTGGATGGTGTTGGTAATGACAGTAGAGGATGAACATTCATGCCAATATTCCGTTACATGTTGTTGCCATGTGACAGATGGCAGCAGAGGGGCAGTGTGACAAACTGGCATCTGATGTGGAAGTGAGTATGAAGCAAAGGAGTGTAGCCGAAGACCTCCATGACCCACTGTTGCAGTCACCACTGCTGAAATGCACCACCCACTGCCTCACTGTGCTCACATTCACTCTTCGGTCTCCAACACAATAAAATAGAAGGCATTACCTTAAGAGCAGCCCTCATATATGCCAAGTTATTGCTACAGCAGTATCTCTACCATTTTATGCAGTCACATTTGTGAAAGTTTTCAAAGGGTCTTTAGTGTGTTTTAATAAAATAGAAACTAGTGAATACACGATCAGAGTTCTCTTAAGCAACAACCTAGAAGAGCTAAACCTGTTTAACCAGTGCTACTTGATGCCTGAGAACTCACATGTAAGTTGTATAGAAAGATGGTGATCCAGTAACTGGAAAATACATAAATTTATCAGTGAAAATCACTGTGAAGACCATTCCCTGAGAATGTTAAAAGTGCTGTCAATTTAGAGATAATGAAGCTGCAACCAGCTGATACTATCTGGAGGAATTAAGGTCTCTACATTGTTAGAGTATAAATCCAGACAATGTCAGCCCCTAGGTTGTTTCAAAACCAAAACAAAATCAATTTTTCAAGGAAAATTCTATTGTTTGTTTTCTTTGTGTCAGTCTTTTGATTTTCTTGTTGGTAGATAAATCCTTTGGTCAGTAGTATTGACCCATGCATCACAGAAACGCATTAACAGTATACAGTACCTTCCAGCTCTTCAATCTGGGCACCAGTGAAGTCTGTGATATATAGTATTTAAAGGCAGACACAAAAAATTAAAGAAAGAGAGATGGCCAATCTTTCTTATGACTGAGATTTTATAGCTTCTATTTCATTTCTCTGCTTGACCTGTGATCTCTCTTTTAAATTTTCTCTCTCTAGACCAAACAAAACCATAATTCATAAACTGTATGAGAGACAGTGTCTTGACATCAGATACTTAAAAGCCCACTTACGTGTCTCAGATCAGTTAAGATGGATTTTTAAATTCTATTTATTAAAGCCCTAAACCATATTTTTAAATTAATCTATTTAAATATCCTACCAGCTTCACATACAGTATACAGTTACAGTATGCCAACAATACAGTGGCAGATTTTTATAATGATTGACTTGTAGGATCTCAACACTGACTATTATGATTTTGATTTTATCTAACACAATTCCTGGATATTTTAATTAGGCATGCATGTTAAAACTGAGCAAATAGTTTCACTTCTTTTTTTTTTTTTGATGCTACTTTCTTCTAAAGGCCAGAAAGCCAGCCAGACTTCATAATATGCTGTAAAAATTGGCAGCAAAATAAGAGGTGCCAGATCAAAGACTAACATACTCAGACCTAAATATAGTCCCACACAGAGCAGAAGGCTATAAATTCCAGGATCTCTGGTGCCGATATGATCACTGTAGTGGAACTTCCTTTCCAAACCATAAGATTTCAAAAATCTGTATTTGATTTTCAAATGTCATTCAGAGCTTTAATTACAGCAGATATTCCTGGCATCTTACAGCATTATCATTAGGGCATTAACATTTTTCTTTGATGCTCTAATCCAGCATAACTCTGGATTAGACTGATCTGTTTCTCTTACCTTCCAGTTTTTTTGTTTTAATCATGCAAGTTCGAGCAGAGCAGACTATCAAAACAATAACTATTTCTTCCCTCTCTTCACCTGTGAATAAACAAGATTCAGAATTCCTTTTGTTTTTTCTTTGTGAAACCTGTTTTTTTGTTTGTTTGTTTACCTTTTTGGAGAAATTCCTTCAGTGAAAAAGTATGAAAACAAAACAATTCAATGAGTACAGACTGTTATCAAGTTGGGTTTCTGAAGGCACTCATCACTTAAGGTCTCTGCTTAGTAGCCCATATTGCAGGTTTTCCATATGTGAGTAACTCAAATATGTAATCTCTTCCTTATCTAGTCACCTGTTTTCACAAAACTTATAAAACTTA
Organism: Numida meleagris; assembly: GCF_002078875.1. Taxonomy (NCBI): domain Eukaryota; kingdom Metazoa; phylum Chordata; class Aves; order Galliformes; family Numididae; genus Numida; species Numida meleagris. The sequence goes on along the minus strand of NC_034409.1, from coordinate 112,242,991 downwards.
GTGCATCTGAGCTCATCAGATTTGGTAGGAACTGACTGTTGAATTCAACTGGTAAGGCAAAGCTAATACAGTGATTATGCCAGCTTATTTCCTTGGGAAATACATTAGCAAATACAAACATATGTTGGCCTCAATTCTAAGTTATTTTCACTTTTCAAGTACGAAGGTAAAAATAGCTGGAACATACACATACATACATACACAAAAGAAATTCTGCATATTGTTTTCCCTTACCTAGCACAGCTAGACCTTTGCAGCTCAATGTTATTTCATTTTGTATTACATTAGCTGAGCCCTCTGGAGCTTAATGTCCGTCAAAGGACCTCCACCTGGAAGCAGCAGGGGGTTCATAGCTCAGATACTGTGCTCACGTTGCTGACATCTGAGTGGTTGGCTTAGTTGCTGAAGAAATTGATTATTCTTTTTATTCTGCGAAAAGACAGTGGGTAACCTTAACTTTCGACCATTATATTATTTTTAGCCTGGTTTCCTAAGAAAACAAATACCACAGTGTCTTTCAGCTCCCTGGTAATGGCCTGCATAGTCCATCCCCAGAGTTGCGGTAGTATAGGGACCTGGTTCTCTCAGTGGCTTGTATTAATCAACCACTATGAACATAAAGCTGGCTTTAACTCCCATATTTATAACTTTTTCCCCCACTGTGCTCTGATTGCTTCAGCTTTTTGGCATATCTCAGCATGACCTGCCAGATGGCTTGTTCACAAAGAGAATTTCCTCTATATCTTCAGTCAGCTTTTGAGATTTTTCCAAGAACTGTGTTTTAGTTTAGGATATTTCTGGGTCTTTCCAGTTCACTTTCTGTATTTTCCAAAGAACCCACTGCTAAAATACATATCTATTCTTCATTAGTTCTATCCCCCTCTCCCCCCCCCCCCCCACAAACAAAATGCAATGCAATATTTTCCATCATTCAGGTTACATAAGCAAATTGCACTGTGGTCTCTTTTGCAATCAGTCAATATGCAATTCTTTTTGAAAGCCATTAGTAAGTAAGAGTTGTGAAAAATTTGCTTATGTTTAAACTTGTTTCTTCAGAGAAAATTAAATCTTTTCTTCTAGAAAATTTAAGAAATGCTTATACTTCTGTTAGAATATCTGCCTGCGTTTCCTTAGATCTTACTTCATGCTAAAGACTCTTCCTCATTTACTTTTTGAAAAGTCCCACTGTCCTTTAGGTTTTGCAGGTGTTTTTCATGACTGGAAAGGGATAATTGTAGTTTCTTGTTAATAGTCACAGGGGATGTATGTGGAAAACAGTTTTCCTATGGTTGTTGTTGTTATTTTGAGTTCAGTATCAAAATATGGATTTTGAAGATTTTTTTTCTTTTTTTAATATTATTGAAGATAGCTTATACATGCAGACTTTTTTTTTTTTCTCGGATTCAATTATCAAACATATACACATGATGAACGTAGAAGAGGGAGAAAGTTATTAAGAAAACAGCTGGAAGAGGAGCCTAAAATTTGAGTGTTTCCATGGTTTAGTTCACAAGGAATCCCTATTGTTTGTATTCCCTGGGCTTCCATTCAAAGCTGCACTATTTTTATTTTTTTCCTGGAGAGGAGAGGGGAGTAGAAATGAAATCGAGCTGCTCGGAATCCTTGGAAAGAGCCAAATGCAGTTTCTTCTGGTGGCTATGCTGGCCCACTAGATGAAAACACAAGAAGTTTCCTTTCCTGCTGGAAGGCAGAGAGTAGTATAGTTTTCACTTATAGGAGTAAGTCATTTGAACGTAGTAGAATGAATCAGAAAATCATAGAATCATAGAATGGTTTGAGTGAGAGGATCTTACCATACATTTCCAACCTCCTTGCCATGGGCAGGGTTGCCATCCACTTGATCAGGCTGCCCAGGGCCCCATCCAACCTGGCCTTGAATGCCTCCACTCATCACCCAGACTGTATTTATGCTGTCTTTGCCCTGACCTAGGTGAAGGACCTTGCACTTGGCCTAGATGAACTTATATGAGCCTCACATCAGCCCATCTCTCAAGCCTATCAAGGTCCCTCCAGATGACATCCCCTCCCTCCAGGATGTCAACAGCACCATGCAGCTTGTTGTCATCCACAAACTTTCTAAAAGTGTACTCAATCCCACAGTCTACACTACCAACAAAGATGTTAAATAATACCAATCTCAATACAGACCTCTGAGGGAAACTACTCATCATTAGTTTCCTCTGGGACACTGAGCCATTAACTCCAACACCTACAGTGCAGCCATCCAGCCAATTCCTTATCCCCTGGATGTTCTGCCCATCAGGTCCTAGTCTGTTTTAGAGATGACAATGCTATGTGGGACAGTATCAGTGATATTTTGCAACAGATCTCATTGATCTTTCAGAAAATTCACACTGAACTTTGTTAGGCACTCCTTTTTTAGAAGAGAGACATCATGAAATAACTGGTGGAAGAGAGGAATTGAAAATATAATTAATACTTAGGTTGAAGTTCTGCAGCTCAACAGCACCGGCTGAATTATCTCCATTTTAAACAATAATAATAATTAACCTCTAATCACACATCTAGTAAGCAAAAATTGATGTGGAAATCAGACTTTCAAAAAAGTATTAATAATAGTGTCTGACAGTCATAAAGGAGGCTCAAAATCACGAACATGAGGATGAATTCTTAGTCTCTAACTACTGATGAGTTATTATATGATTTCATATAACATTTATTCACATATGTTCATTTCTTACTTTATCAAACTATCATTCTACTTACAGGAATCTTTTCTTAAGGGTGAAAATTAATGTTACTTCCAAAATTGAAAATGCATCTTACAGCTTACAAATGACTATAGATGTTGCATCAAGAAATAGTTGCTGCTTTGCCAATATCTTGCTTAGTCCCTGAGGACACAAACAGATGTCATAAAGACTATTAAATACACACTGTATGCTGCAGAGCCTGTTGTACCCTCGTTCTATCTATCGGGCTCTCATCCACTGGGTTTCTTGTTTCAAAAACATGCCTGCATGCAGAAGTAAATAATACGAAACTTTCCTTGCTTCAGGAAGTCCATTGGGAATGTAAACTTTTTGCTTGAGGAGCCATGAATGGTTTCAGTGTGGTAAGGGGTAATCTCTTCTCTTTTCTCTAATGCAAGTACAAAACTGCTTCTTGGCCACGTCTAGACTTGGTACATCCCTGAAAAAACATCTAGGCTTTATCACATTTTGCAGGCTATATATCAGCTTTCAATAGGAAAACTGTTAAATGTTGGCTTTTGTAGTCTAAACAGTCATAAATAAGAGCAAAAATTTAAGATAATTCCATCTACTTAATTCAGGTTGTTGTGTATTTTTTTTGCTCTAGAGCCTTCATTTTAGAAGAAATGAAAGAAAAACAACAGCTGAAAACAGTAAATATACCTAGAAGAAACACAATTAGGAAAATGTTAGAAAGGCTGAAAAAGATAGCAGTTTTTCTTTTCCATAACTGAAATATGCACTGTGAAGATTTGCTCCCTTCTCCAAACATGCAGCTATTCTCACCACTGTTATAGCTTGTTTACACCAATACCTAAATACATTTGCACACGCATATGCACAATTCTTTTACAATATTGATATTAAAGAAATAAAAAAAACTTTTGAAAATTCTCTGTTTCTTTTGTGCAACATTACACCTATAAACAAGTTAATAATGTTAAATAAGATCTGGGGTGACGGGAAAGAGTTTGAACTGAAAAGGAGCACGCAAAAATGGTTATGTCTGCTTAAATTTGGCAAACATATTTGCCTTTTCTGATCTAAATAAACTCCATACATTAAAATGTGATCCTTCACAGATGTACAGGAAGCAATTATACATATGGCTGCTCTCTGTGTGAATATCCATATTTACATGCACAAAAGAACAGTCATCTGCTAACAAGAGTGCTTGTCATTTGTCATTAACCTGCCTAATATACTTCTAGCACGAGGAACAAATCTGATCTTGTAAATTTGGGGAACCAGCCCTGTATGATTAAGAATAAATTTGGCTCAGAATTAGGTATGATCCGTCCTGCTTGAACTCCAAACTAAGCAGAAGCTGGGTAGCCTATTTACTGCAGCACCCACCTTCAAACTGTATGTTCTGCTTCTCAGACTTAACAAGCTCCAAATGTTAATTTTGACTCCAAGCTTGTTTGAAGGATACGCAAGCTGACCTCCCATCCTCCTGCAAAAGACCTGGAAATGATGTCAGATTGTCTGGTCTAGACGTGATGCTAACTGCTCTTTTTTGGATATTTTTCATTGAATCTGATTTAACACGAGACCTTTTTTGTGTTTAGTAGGCCAAATAAAATCACCAACACAATAATAGCATCAAAGTTGCCACATGTCTTCGATATGTGCCCAAGATTATGTTTGTTCTCCTAATGGCAACATGACAGATCTCAATTGGCATATTAGGCTAATTTATGAAAGGTGCCCTCCATTTCTCATATATACCTTGGAAGCCTATTGAAAGATTTCTGGACATTATTAATCAATACAGTGTACGACCTTGATTTTATCTAGAAAACTTCAATTTCTGTTACTCTAGTATGCAAAGTATTCCAGATTAGCTCATTTAATTTTCTAGCTCTACACTGTATTGTCACTGCTTTAATGTTTTGCATCAATAGAATGTTTAATAACTAAATAATATTTTTTTCCTTTATTAATCAAAAGATTAAGTGTGATGAGATCAATAATGGTCACTTTAAGAGTTTCACTAGTGATCATTTTCCACATTAATAATTTTTTCTAATGTAACACTTTGTTTTCCACTGTAGATTTCATTAAAACTGTGTCAAATGCATTTTTTCCCTCAAAAATATTCTTAACCTTTCCTTGTAGATAAAGAGAAGCCTTTTCTCCATTATGTGGAAATACTTATAAACACTATTGCATCTGGTTGACACTGCCCTAAATGTAGCAAACACGTTTGCATGATCGGTGCTGGGAGGTGGTGGTGGTAGTATTGGTGGTATTAGTTAATATTTGGATTACACATAAACATCATCAGTAAAAAAAACACCACCAAACCCTTCCAATCCGTCTAAGAGTGTGATGATTAGAGGCCATATGAATGAACGCTAAAAATGGCACTATTCCAATTTTATTTTTGCAGTACCTCATAAATTTGAATCGTGATGGTTAATTTGTTACCTGTGCAGTCACAAATGAGACAAGATAAAAAAAGTCTTTTTTGGAAAAAAAACCAGTATTTTCCTTTATTCTTTATTCAAATATGACATATCATACCCTGACTCCTTGCAAAAATTCACAAATCATTATTATTGCTCTTACAGTAATCAATCCCAAGATAGTGGCACTGGGAAAAAAAAAAGAAAAAAAGAAAAAGAGAGGCTTAGTTATAGCAGGAACAAGGGCTAAAAAAGTTTCCCCTTGTAGATCTGTTATTGTATTTTACCTTTAATCATGTCTCATATTATTCCTCTTCGTGGCTTCTCTCAAATTCAGAGAGACAAATCACTACAGACTTAAATTGGAGGCCCTCTAATAGGTTTTTTTTGTGCTTTAGTGAAAATATGGAGTTCAGTCATTAAAGAAAAATATGTTAATCTATTTTGCTGGCAAGTCCAACTACAGACCTAAACTTATGTCAGTGTTGAATATGTCACTCAGAATCTACATAGCTGGTCTATTAACGTAATATATTGCCAGTTCAGGAGAGAAACATGACAACTGACTCAGCCACCAATCTGTATAGCATATAAATGCAAATGTTTTGCTCTTCCAGCTTATACCAGCTCTAGTTGTTCTGCGATTTCATAAATGTAAGCTGATTCTTCTTACAGCTTAATCCTCTCTTGGACCCACTTCATTGACCTTTTCTATAAATTGATCATCTTTCACAGTAGTATGGCATTAATTATTATACCTCTTTCTGCCCACTATATCCAGAAAACAAAACACTATAGAAGCACTAATTACAGCTTTCTAATTAAGACTGAATTGAGGATTTAGCCTCATTGTTATGTAAAAAAAAACCAGCATGTGTGTTGCTGAGTGCAGAATGAACTTTCTGATCATTTCTATGTAAATCCATTAGTGTATGAGTAAAAATAATTAAAAATGTTGCTTTTAAGAAATTTAACACCTGCTGTACTTCTCTCTTATCTCAGTATCGCAGGAGAGATTCTTCAGCATTTCCCTCTTATTAAGTCTCTCTAAAATTATACATGAATTCTTAAAAATCAAATAATTTTTTTCTTTCTTTTAATGCCCTTTCACTGTTGGCTTATTTTATCCAGTCAGCTGCACAAGACATGTCTTGACCGCTGCTGCTGGCATCCCAGTGATATTCTCTCCCTCCTTCAAAGACCAGAGTGTGCTGTCTTCCCTGAAGGCCACTGAGCACTACCATTTTGGGGAATGACAGAAAGCTGAAGGTTTTTGGCAATCAAATTTAGGAAGCAGTTTCTGCAAGAGGTCAGCGCTGCCTGAGTTCCCCCTGCAGAAGATACTTTATCCCATTGTGAACACAGGGCATTACTTAGTGGAGGTAAGAAGCAGCAAAACCTGACCACCAATGTAAACTACTTAGATTCAGAAACCTGCTACAGCTGAGCCAGGAAGGCTGAGCAGAGATTGAGGATCTGTGGTCACCTCTGGGGAGTGCCACAAGAAGGAAATGGCAAGAAAAAACAGAAGCAATATACATCACGTGGGGCAGGCAGAAAAGAGATACAAGAGGAACTGAAAATTCACATAAAATGCAAAACAAGCGTTAAGCTTGAGTTGCGTGGAAAGAGCTGGGCAGACAAAGGTTATCCTCTGGTGAGACTGCACTCCCAGTGTTGCCTCTGCCTTGGCCCATGGGAAGCAGACAGTGCTTGACAACGCCCCTTCCCAGGATGCTACAGATTTTAAACTACACATATTTTTATTGAAGATCAAAGTCAGCTCTGTGTCCTTCCTTCTGAATGACAAGGCACACAACTATCATATCTTCATCTCTTTTAAGTGTTCAGACAGTAGCTTAAAGCACAGCTGACCAGGGCATAGAGAGTGCCTGCAGCAGGTCAGGAGCCTTCCCAGCAACTCAGTCACACTGTGCACAGAGATGGTGAACAGAGCTGGGATGGGGACAGTGACCAGGGGTTGCTGCAAACCTGGGACCACTGGGCAGGCCACAGGAACATGCTGGCTCCAAGTCTGGTGTGGGTGTTCAGGGCCAGGGCCCAGGCCTGGAGGTAGTCCTGGAGTCTCTCTAGGCACTGGTAGTGGCCTTGGTCAAAGGCCCCAGAGAGGCTTCCTATCCTCTTCCTCCCCATGCTGTGTCTTTCCATGCTGCCAGGCCCCAGTTCTTGGCACTGCAGAGCTGACCCTGACACAATTTTCCACCTCTTCAAGAGCGTACAAAATTCTTTAGCATATGGATGATTTTGCTCACCATGTACTCGAGCTGGTCTGATCACCTCTACAGAGGTGAGAGCTGTACAAAAGCAGATGGTCAATAGTTATCTGGGTGAGGAAAAAGCAAATAACCAAGGAAAGTTTTGAAAAAGAAGAATCTCAAGGTATTTACTGCTACATAATATTGACAAAGACCCACTGGGAAGCTATATCTGCCAATCAAATTAATTGGATTTAGCAGCAAATGATGCACTGAAGATGTATGAAAGTAACCATAAATGTGACCAAAAAAATGAAATGCCAAGTAAATTTACAATAGCAATCTTATCTAGTGTATCAGCCTTATGTCTGCCTAACCTGTGGCAGAGAGCATCAATTTTCAATTTGGGGCTCTACTGACAAGATGGAAATATCAACCACACATAGCCTGCAAGTCCTATTTTGAATAAATGTAACTGCTGACGTAATTTTGGGTAAAAGCTGCAAAATTGTATACATCAGAATTAGGTTTGTAGCCAATGTTTGTTCTTGTCACAGAAAGTGTATTGCATACAATTACATTAAAGTACTCTGTCAATCAGATAACCTGTTTTTCCAGTGGCTCAGAATTTTTTGAGTTTTCCTTGCTTCTTCACCATGTCACTGCATATTTGACTGCGTTCTGAGAAAAGGAATATATTAGTATCACTATGAAACTAATTTTATTTTTATAATGGTAATTATCGATTTTAATGTGGCAACTATTACACTTTTTTGAGTTTCTTGTAGAGGTTCATTAGAGCAATCCTAATTATTATGCTCTCTTTTAATCAGAAAATGCAAATGAGAGATATCATTGTTTCTTTAAGAGAAAAATCGTAGCTCAACGATTGTTGAAGTGTTAGCCTGAAACGACTCATTTGGTTAATTCTCTCTGTATACAAGTCATTAGTCATTGATTTCTATGATTCTGTGATTTCTTAGTAACAATTCTAGATCAGTACAGATTCTAACTCAATTTTACTGAGCTTCCAGCTTAATATTATTTTCAGTGTGCCTTCTGTATTATGACTAACCTAGCTTTTAGTTCCTATTTTTCTCATCAGCATTGTCTGATTTTTGACAGCACAAGAAGAATTTTTAGAGTTTCACTTAATTACCTCTGTATAACTAAAAGTTCAAGCAAGAATTTCAAGCATATATTTGCTAGAAAAACTCCCAAAGTCCCAATTCTTATTATATTAATTTTATTTCTTTACATATTTATTTTTCCAGTGTCTTTTGTATTCCAATGCAAAATAAACTTCTCAAATGACTAGAGGTACAGTGAGCTGTTCACTGAACTGACATCCCACAAAACATTTCTGAATAAAAATGTTGTTTCTTGCTGGAGAAGACTTAACATTGACTTTCAAAGTTCTTTTGCTAAGAACTTAACATGTTTGTTTTCACTGAATTTAATAATTTTACAGAAGTTACATACCAGTTCACAAATCAAAGTTGCAGGTGTTCTTATTCTTTTTTAAAAATATTTTCCTTAGCAATATGTTCAAGAAAATATTATATATATATATTTATATATAATGTTTCTTCATGGAAATACAGTCACATATACTTCCATGTAGTTAAAGTTAATACTGTATGAATACCATATAACATATATACTTATATACTATGCATATTATATGCATATGTTTATATACTGTACTAGATACATATTCATGTAGTATATATTTTATAGTTTATATATATTATACACACACTGGTGTATGTAGGTCGCTCCAAAAGTGATGCCTTCAATTTATTTCCATGGAAATGACAACAGCTACAAAGAGCACAATAGTAGATAAGAGTAAATTCTCAACTACAAAACACTATTTTCAACAGAGTCACCACCATTAGCTATGCTCGTGTTCCAATCTCCAATTTGGAATTTTGTGTATGGCTTTGCACTCATAAAGCAACAGCACCGTAGATTATATGTACTGATTTTGACTGGGTTAGTTTTCATCATAGTAGCTTGTATGGTACTATGTTTTGGATTTTTTAATGAAAACAGTGTTGACAATACACCAGTGTTTTAGTTGTTTCTGAGCAGTGCTTACACAGAGCAAGGGCTTTTTTTTTTTTTTTGCTTTTCATAGTTCCCAGCCAGTGAGGAGGCTAAGGGTGCAGAAGAAGCTGGGAGGGGCCAAAACCAGGACAGCTGACCCAAACAGATCAAAATGTTATTCAATACCATATGACTTCCAGCTCAGCAATTAATACAGAAGGGAAAAGAGGGGTATTCACAGTTATGCTATTTGTTTTCCCAAGAAAACATTTATTGGGAAGCAGTTACAGCACCAAGCCTGCTGGAGTTCAAGAAGCATTTGGACAGTGCTCTCAGAAACATGTTTTGATTTTGGGGTATTTCTGCATGGAAATAAGAGGTGGGCTTTGTATTTCTTATGGGTCCCTTTCAACTCAGGATGTTCTATTATTTTCTAATTATGTGTGATGGAGCCTTGCTTTCCTGGAAATAACAGAACAATTTCCCACTGATGGGAGGTAGTGAATCAATTATTTGTCGTGTACACAGCTTCTGCTTTCCCTGTTAAACTGTATTTTTCTCAACCCACGTGTCTTCTCACTATTACCTCTCTGATTCTCTTCTCTCTCAAGGTGGGGAGGGAGGGGGCATGAGTGAGCTGCTGTGTGGTGCTTAGCTGCCTACCAGTGTTAAACCACAACAGAATAACATTGTGGAGGTGGTAATATATTTACTGATTATAATATGTACATAATATTTAAATGTCACAGTTTATATAGTCGTTGCTGACTACATCACCAGCTGACAGCAAATAAAATCTATGAGGAAGAGAAAAATAATCAAGACCATAAGGGTGCTGTATCAAGCATAATGACACTCTAATGGCACCTGAATGGTGAGCTGTGATTGCCTGTGTCAGACCCAGTGTTCAATTAATGGATATGAAAACTGAAATATCAGTAGTGAATGCTTCAAGAAGATAATTCTAGGCCATTGGCTACATTGCCACCAAAATTACTGCCAGGTCAGGTGCTGCTGTGTAAGGTGTCAGGATAGTCAAACACAGACATAAATGAGCAGCTATTCTTGCAGTTGTCACTGCTCTTTTGCTTCTCCACATGCTCTGAAAGAATTTAAGAACAAGTTCTACTCAACTTGGAATGAATGCATCTACATTTTTCTTGTCATGCATCAGACAATTTTTCCCTTTCATGAACGGTCAGATTGAGATCAGAAATAGAGACAGTAAACCACAGGCAAATGTGCTTTATATTTAGTGAGATGCTCTCAATTACCATATCTTGTTTCTTGCACACTATGTTTTCTACTTACCCTGCTTCATGTATTTCTAGGGAGAAAATTTGAAAGTTTTTAACTTTTTTAAATCTTTATTTTAGTAAAAGACTTTAAATGATTTATATAGTAAGAAAGCCAATATGGATCAAAAAGTGTTCAAAAGGCAAGAACTGCAAAATATGGCAAGGAAGCACTCCGGTATGCTGCTGTTACTGAAGGCATAAACATGAGTTCAAACAGATTCTCCTGATTCAGTAGTCATACTACTTTTGACTAACATCCTGATGTAGCAGAGTTTGATCACGGTAAGAAAGTTTTTTTTTTTTTCCTCCCTATAGACAGCTTGAAGTTTCGTAGGGATTTGGAAACTAACAGATTACAGAACAATAACTTCACTTGTAATTTCAGGAAAGGAATTTCCAAGCTACATCTGTCTGTATGGGTATTTTATATAACATTGTTTTTGCCAAAACATTTTGACTGAGCCTAGCCCACAAATAATTATATTAGAATTGTATTTATTAGCATTAGTTTGTAAGTCTTTAACGGTAAATATTAAAAAAAACAGTATCATCCTGGATGCAGCAAGGCTCTACTCCAATGAGAACTGAAGCTGGTTGTGATTTGCAAGTACTCCGTGGTAACGTGGCTCTTTGAGTTCTAATTCATTCACCATTGACTCATTTAGAAAAATATATATATTCATTTAAATATAGAAATTTTAAAAGGTTTGTAACTTTTGAATAATAAGAAATGTAATAATACTTCAATTAGGTGATTAGCTAGTCTATTATCAGAAAAAAAAATTGTGCAATTGCCATTAAAGACCCGTTTTAAGCAAATCTGTAGATAACTTGCAAAAGAAACATATTTCTGACTGTGGTTTTGATTTTGGCCTCTTTTTCCTCAAATCTAATGTTTTTTTTCTTTGAACTAGATTTAATGAATGCTTGTTTTGTGGTAATATTTGATGGATTATCTTTCCATTTGCTTCTTGTATTTTTGTATTCAGCTATGAACAATGATGTACCTGACTCCATCAAAGGGAACAGAGAGTAAAATATTGCTACTTGTTAGATTTATAATGACAAAATTTATGCTAGCTATGAAAGGGATCTCTGAAAAGTAAATATTTCATAAGTCTTCAATGCCAGAAACTCACACCAAATATTGATTCAAATATTTGCAAAGATCCATCGCTAATAATCATTTCTAATGTTTCAAGTCTTAAAATCTCTTTTCTTATTTACGTCATTAGGAGTTGAATGCTGTGGTATTTCCCAGTGTGCCACATTACTGCAGAAATGAAGATATAATCGCCTCTTCTAAAATTTACATTAAAAATGAATGTACAAACTGAAATCAAATTAGAATCAAAGGAAAAACAAACAAAAACAATGAGCTTGATGCATATGGAAAAGGCAGAAGTGACAGAGGTGGTGAAAAGAAAGAGCAAGTCATGTAAAGGAAGCTGTAAAATGTCTCCTACTTTTGGATTACAACAGTTCACGAATTCTTCTATTCTTATTTGAGTTTGTGAAATTTATTGTCCCTTATGGATGTGTAGAACAGAGCCTGAGAAATAGATATGGCTTTATTCCTGAGATGCAATCCTTCAGTTTAAAAATTAAGGAAACAGGTATTCTGAGGCTTTTCCTTCTATTTCTTACTAATTAAGTTTGGTTCTGACCTTCCCCGCATTTATTGTAACAAGTTTTGCAGAACTCATCTTCATCTTGAATTAATTTAATAGAATTAATTGGAAGGACCAGAAGTCCAACCAGAGCTCTGCTCTATTATAGTTTAGTAGTATTCAATATTTCATAGCTTTTGCTTTTTAGAAGTTTTCTTCAGAGGATGAAGATGAGAGCTCAGGGAATCAAATAGAATATAGAAGCTCAGCATCAAGCCACACACAGAAAAATCCACTAAGTATAATCACTGTAGTCGTTATTTCTGAACATTTGAGGACTCTTCATTAGATGAACAAAATAATAAGAAGAGGCAAAACCTGAGAAAATACTCAGCATTACTGCTCTTATTACATAGTTAAACACAGAAAGTTTGACTGGTTATGTGCAACTCCTACCTGGAATCTGGAAAACAGACTTTGAAGCCAAGTAACTCTTTCCCAATTCTTGTCATTTTATTGATAATCAAATGTAATATAGCTATCTGAACTCGCTGTCTGAACTGCAAGTATCAGGATTCTTTATGGATCTGATAATTTTTTGCTTGTGACACCTAAAACTTGACTCTACAGCAGATCTAGCAGATTTCAGCCTTTTACCTCACTATTAGAAGTGGTTTATATGGTGAAGTTAGTTCTGCTGTACTGTATTTTACACATGCGTAAAATGAGAATGCTGCAACTTCTAGTCAATTAATGTGGAATGCAGCAGTAATACTTTAAAGATTTAGTTTAACGGCTGCAAACTTTCACTTGAAAAATAGTGTTTTTGTTTTACCATGTAGAAAGTTCGTGGCAACTGTTGAGGATGGTGAAAAAATTACCTGTATTTAATTATAAAACCTCAACTTGACAGAACTTCAGTTTTGATTGATTTATTCTTTCTGTAGACAACACACTGTAAATTCACTGGGTATTTCTAGATCTGACACTTATTCATTACGTAGCTGTTCTTCAACTGTGTTTGGCAATTGCTCGTGCTCAGCCTCGGAAATGGGAGACATTGGGAGAGAGCAAATAAATATAACGTAGGAAATCAAGGTTGTCTTTTATGGCTTTTAAAATACATGTAAAAGAATTTTTGTCTTCCCACTGGACAGCCAACATCTCACTCAGAGAGAAAATTGCCCAAAATGCTGCATTTGAAGCATCATCTAAGGGAATTAGAAATTGGACTTACAGCAGTTAACTGAACGGTGGTTCACCAAGTCTAAATTCGACTCTTAGAGAGGCTAGAGTATATATTTCAGAAGACGACCTTATGGTAAGAGTGCCAAAGGGAATTATTTTAATGAACTTGTAGTCCTTTTCACTTGTTTCTCAGGTGAGTTTGTACCCAAAAGCTTGATCTGTATTTTCTTTCAAATTTAAGGTCATTGGCTCATAATAGAGATTATTCTCCAATTATAATAACATCCAATATATGTTTTCCATATGTAGAAACCACATGATCTATAACATTTATTGAGATTGAATGGATATCATATACTGAAGTATTACTCATTATTTCTAGAAGTATTCTTTTTACTCTCATTAAATCTTCCTTACCTTTTTTCCTTAGAAAGTAAAAAGTGGAATAAAATGAATATTAAGACTCTTCAATTACTAATGACCATAACATATTCAAATCAGGGCCTCCAGAAACACAATTGTCCAACTTTGAGATGCTGAAGATAATAATTTATCTTGGGATCTTTCTAAGTTGAAAGGAAAAAGTAACGGAGTTTTAAAATAAGTCTGTCATAACACCCTAGTAACTGTTATGAAGGATGTGCCTTTCCAACAATAGCCCCTGGAGACTATACTTTAGGTACCAAAGCAGTAGCAGCTGAACTGATCAGGGCAACATGATGTTGCCTGAGAGCATCCAGTGCATCCATAATAAGCTGAAGAAATGTTTGCAGCCCTTTGGTTTGGAGTTTCTTGACATCTCAAACAAGAGATTTGTCTCAGTGGTGTGGTTAACGGCTACAGAAGGTGATTTAACCAAAGAGTGTCTACTATAGACCAATTAATCCTGTATATACTGTCCTCATCACACCTGGAGCTCTTGATATGAACCATAAGGGAAGGCTTAGATCCATAGTACATCAGACTTCTCCAAGTCTGTCACAATCTCTTTCCCTATGCTTTTTCCTGTATGTTAGAATTAGCTTACTCTTCTGTTGGAATCTCTCTAGCCAAACTGCTTGAATACAATTTTATTGATTTGTTGAAGGTCAATTTCATTATTGCTCAATTTATCTTTAAAAGAAATTCTAGCTTTGAATTCTTTAATTGATCTTGTGCTCTTGATTTTTTTTTCCTGCTGGTTTTACCATGTGAAATTTCTGAAAGTTATTTCACAGTTTTTGAAGAGGCAAAAGTTAAGGAGTTGGATGTGTGTTTGGCAGGTGAGTTCAAATGCTAAATCTTCTTCTATCGGGGTAAGCAGTTAGGCTTACAAGTGACTCAAGAGCACAGCAAGATAGGATTCTAAGCCAGCTGAATGGAATTGCTTATTCAAGTAGTTACTCAGATAGAAGAATAAGGATCAAACATTGTCCATAATGAAGCACCAGGATACATTTCTGACTAGATAATAAGCTTTCAGAAGTGATTTATGCTTTCCTCAATGGACTTTTTTATATTCTACTGCCTGGGCTGATGTGTATGAGACATCTTTCATAAAAAAGAAAACAGAAGGATATGATCTCAGTTGCTTTTGATCACTCCTTAAAGGGCATTGAAATACATATTCATAATGAGGCAGTTGTTAATTCCTCTTGAAACTGTACAATGTCTATCTTCCCTCTTAAAAAATAAATAGAAAGATGTTACAGTAGCTGGTATAATAAAGAACACCATGAAAACCAAGTAGATAGACATAAGTTATCCATGCTTCAGTGAGCTTCCCTATATCTAATATTGACAAAACTCGTGACAGCAGCATATTAGAAGAAAATCCAGATGAACAGCTAGAACTTCCTTCTTCATTTTTTGTCACCTTTTACTGTCTGATGTACATTTATTTTGAAACATTCTCAACCAAATATTCTTTTTACTCCTTGAGATGGACCTCTGCTCCCGTAATCATTTCTTTTCTCATATCTGGTTCAAACCCTGATTTTGTTTTAAAACTTTTCCTAATAATTTGGCTTTTCTTCCTCTGCATCTTAATGTACTGCTTTTTTCTTGTTCAAAAAAAGATTATGCAGTTACCCTTACTTTCCCATCTTCATCACTTTCTTCATCATGAAATATGTTGAACACATTTATAGTCTGCTTTCCTGAACTTGATGTTCTGGAGGTTTGCCAGTTTAGTTTTCACAGATTTTACCTCCCTACCCCAGTAACATTATTCCCATTAGGGCTATTAATTCTCTCTTCTCTCTTTGCTGTCCTTGATTATTCTTCTGCCTTATCCAGATCCTCTCTTGAATAATTTTGCCAATGTAGAACATGTGATCCTGCACTTGTTTGCTGTTCTTTGGTAGGTATAATCATAACTTCATTCTATCACTTGCTAGTAGTTTTTCAGAGTTTCTCTTCTCACAGGCATGCCACAGTTTTACTTCTTGTGACCCAAATGTGATGTCCTGTCATCAATGCAATTAAATTACGTACAAGATGCCGATTATTTAGGGAGAAAATGGCATCTACTTTGTTTTACTTTATTTTCTTTATTTTGTTTCCACTTAAAGCCCTTGTTGAAGGTAAGTCTTCATACTTATAAAAGATTTTTCTGAAATTTGAAGGGAAAAAAGGAACCTTTACAGAGAGGCCAATGAACAGAAAATTTCAGGTAATATTACTGCACTGGGTCTGGTTGGCACAGAGTTAATTTTCCTCCTAACAGCTTGTATGCTGCTGTATTTTAGATCTGTGACCAAAACAGTGTTGTTAACATATTAGTATTTCAGCTGATGCTGAGCAGTGCTTGTACAATGCCAAGGACTCCTTTGTTTCTCACTCTCTTCCCCCAGGAAGTAGCGTGGGGCTGGAAAAAGGTTGGAAGGGGACATGCAGGGACAGCTAACCTGAACAGACCAAAGAAATACATATAGCATCATTTTCAGCAGTAGAACTGGGAGGGAGGTGGGGTGATCTTCCCCAGTGTAGCAGTTGCCTGGAGACTGACTGGGCATTAAGTCTGCTGGTAGGCAGCAAGTGATTGCTTTTCCATCACTTTTTTTGTTTTTGTTCTCCCTTTAACTTATTAAACTGACTGAGCTTTTTCTAGCTTTTGCTCTTCTGATTGTCTCTCCCTGCCAGGAGTGTACAAATGACTGGATGAGTGAAGGTCAATCCACCAACACTGGGGTATGGGGGTTTCAAGATAACAATACATTTCATCAGACTAGGCTAGACTGAATGTAACACTGTTATATTTGTTTAGCTGTTGCTTGGCAAGCTCTTGTTTTTGCTAGTTGCAAGGTTGAACTGTTCATTCTTGATACTGGTTTATTCATTGCCTTCTCTGCTCCATGGTGTGCACCCTCTCTTGCTGTACATAAAACCTCATGGTTTGTAAGTGGCTGCTTTTGAATTTTTCACTTTAGAGTTTTTTTTTTCCTTTTTGCCTGGAAGAGCCTTCAGCCTAATCTGGTATTTGGACCCTGCATTATTACTGTCCCAGTACTCCAGAAATCATCTCGTGGAGACAGTTAACAATTAGACTTTTCTTCTCTTTTCCTCCAGGAGCCACTCTATGGGGGAAATTAGGAATGACATCCTCCCCTCCTCCAGGAGGATGTTTTCTGCCTTGTTACAGTAACTCTTCAGTTTCTTGAACATCACTCCAAGGTACTCACATTGGTATATATTAGGAAAAAACAAAATAAAATTCACAAGTTAAACTTCCTTGCTGGGAATGCCAAAGGCAATGCTCCCTTAGGCAGCTGAGTCATGAGCGACAAAGTGCACGGCAGACTTTGAGAAGGTATCCAGAGCAATTAGTCAGTCTTGTTGGCATGGGTTTAAATTTCTCCATTAGCAGCCTATGTTGCTTTGTTTTAGATTTGTGATCAAAACAGTGCGGATAACAGACCAGTGTTTTAGCTATTGGTGAACAGCGCTTGCACAGCATCAAGGCCTTCTCTAGGTGGACAAATTTTCCCAGCTAGCTGTTCATAAGAGACTGGCTGGGCAACTGCCTACTGGTAGCATCTGATGGGTTACTACCTTTGCACCACAAGTTTGTGTATTTCTTTTCACTTTTAGAAAAAAACTCTTCACTTACTAAAGTGCCTTTATCTTGATCCATGAATTTTTCTTGCCTTTGACCTTCTGACTCTATCACCCATCCCACCAATAGGAGGATGGAATGAAAGGCTGGGCAGGGACTTCACTGCTAGCTAGGGTCACTCCACCACAATTATAGACATCTGAAAACTAAAATCTAAAGGAAAGCTGTTGGCTAGTACCTTTATAATGTGTCATTATCACATGTCATGAGGTAGCAGTGGTTTTATTTGATTTCCATGCAGTTCATCCCAAACTTTCATTACAGTGTTCATCTTTGAACAATCCAGGACCAAACCTAAACATTCATTTTGCTTGTGGATTACTATATAATTATAATTGTCATATATAAGCTAATAAAAAAGTGTCCTAGTAAACTAGCTTTATAACATCTCTTTAGGTCTAGTGAAGTGTCACAAAATTCAGCATACTGTCCATATTATACACACTTTCCCAGATATGCCAGTCCAAAGTAGCCATACTGAAACTCAGAGGCAATGTCCTAAGAAAGGTGATTAATGTATTTTTAAAGCAATTATTTTTCTTATAAAATAAGTGTTTTGACTGAGATGCAATTAATGAGATACAAAATTTCTTATTTTTCTGATAGCGCTTCTTTAAATCACTAAAATTGAATTTTACAAGATTAATTGCCTGAAATTATACTTTGTATGAGAAGGTATTACCAGTGGAAAGCTAAGAAAATCTTTACTCATATCCTTGACCAGGATCTGAAACTTCAATCCTTCAGATAACCAAACACTTCATATTTTAGATATGAAAATAACAGGCTCATGTTACTAAGTTAAGTGACACTTTTGTAATTTTCAATGATACTTCACACTTCTGTGTCATTTCCTCTAGGTAAATTTTTTTTTAGATTGGAGTAAAGTTCTGGAATAGTCACGTTCACTAATTAAAACCACTTCATATTAGGTGATGTTATCACTTATAATAATAAAATTTTTTATGTCAGAACAAAACTGTTGCAAATACCTTACTGGAGTTCCCACTTCTGCAATGGCTGCTATATGCACCAAAATTTCACTGGATTCCATTAGGTTTTGCGGACAGAATATAGAAGCTTCTACAATATTCTTGTATCAGTTTCTGCAACTTCTCCACCTACACTAACAGCTAACAATAAAACAGGAGAGTGTTTTGTTCTCATTTTGCCTTTAATTTGTATTTGAATTCATTGGGGTACTCTTTGATCAGCTGTTTGTGCTTTTTATAATAGTAGCATCTGGGCTTCTTTGATCTCACCAAATTGTTTTTATTCTTTATAGTACTCTTTAAAGATATAATTAAAAAACAAGAGCAGACTCTACAGCCTTAAAGTGTTATCCTCAAACAATTATAGTGAGAGTTACTCATGACTTCCTCCTCAATATTCACTGATCAGGTTTTATATAAGATTCCTTACCTCATCTTGCAAAGAAAGGTAGCTCTACTTCCCCCATTTTACAAAGTTTCATAATCACATCCAAAATACTGCTGCTTCCAGGTTCCCATTTGAAGAAACTGCATGTTTTAAAGAGGGTTATTGCTCTCACAAGCTATGATCCTCCATTCAGAATCATTAATCTCTGTTTAACATGTCAGTAACCATAGCTTGCTATTTCAAAATCCTGTGAAGAGCCCTTTCACCTTGGAACAGGACAGTCACTGAAAACAGGGCTTAAAGTAGCATGCTAAAAGGTCGTTGATAGAAGAACAATAGCTGTATTTTAGGTGCTGCTGCAAAATATCCTGAGCTGTAATACTGCCAGATTTGGCACTTGAACTACTAATTCTCTGAATTCCTACAGCAGACAGGGAAGTTGGTCCCACATTGACACTGGGGACACATAGCAATTGGAAAGATCAACACAATGGAAAAGGCATTACAAAAGAGGTAGAAAGACCAGCACAATAGAAAGGTACTACAAAGGAAGGGAAGTAGACCACTCACCTGTATCAGAATATTCTGGGTTCAGAGGCAAAACCTCCCCCAAGGACAGATCTCCAGAAAGAGATCCTTCCTCACTGGCAGTCTGCCCTTAAATGAGGCCTAAGAGGGGTGGAGCCTGGCTTCTGGTCACACAGTGAATTGCCTTCACCTGTGCTCCCAGGGCTGACTGGGTCTTTCCTCCAGGTGCTCAATCAGTGGTTCAGGCCGTGACTCAACAGTTCCCACACAGGGCATAATCTGTAACCAAGGAGAACATTTTCAATTAGAGGCAGCATCTTGAATTTTATAGGCAAAACAGAGTTATTTTCAGATTTGCTCCACACAGAGAATATGCAGTTACTCATCTGACTTGTACTTTCAGAAGATTCAGAATATATTTTACACTCACTGTCATTCTCTTACATTTCCCTGCCTACGTGTTATACATGCGTAACTGCTATACAATTTGTGTCTTCATTTGCTCTAGCTAAAGAATGTCTGCTACACTTTTCTTCCTCTCTTGGGCGATGATGGACTTCACAGCTAAGAGAGAAATTAGCAGCAGCTGCAAGATTACTTAAAACCATGTGGAAGCCAATTTTTTTCCTCAACTTCGTAGCAAGAAGATTTTCTTCCTCAATACTCTTTCATTACTCTGCTAACATGGTTTGAAATACTTGCTCCTCTTAAACAGTTTAATCTTGGCTTACTCAACATACTAGCTGAATAAAAAACCAAAAAAATACAAAAATACAATACAATACAAAAAAACTGTTCTTAACTATTTTTTCCAAAACTTACAAGGAAAGTAAATTGGAAAGCAGTCTTAAGGCTTACATTGTAGTCTACAGGCTTAATTTGTACTGCAGTCTGGACTGAAAGAAGGGTTTAAAGTTATTTCTGAAAAAAAAAAAAATATGATACTAATCAGGAGATAAATTCTATTTATTTATTTATTTTTAAAAAAGGACTACTCCCAAAGCTTGCATGACTGGAAATTCTGATTCTACAAAAATACAGAATCTATTTATTTTGTTTAAAATGTGTTTCTGAAATAGTAGTTTCTTCAATCTAAATACCGTATCAGAGCATTCCTTTGCAATTCCAGTTACTTATTTGAAAAAGAAATGTAATAATTATTAAGAAAGCTGTTGTTCTTGTTTATCTGTTGTATTTAGGATGTGTCCAATGACACAAAGAAGAAAACTTTAACTAGAATGCAGGGGGAAAAATAAGCTATGTCTAAAAGCTGCAAAGAAGCTTGTTGCAAGAATCTAGAATGTACTGGACTCTGATGGTGTTTATTCTGCATCATTATTTCTATAGTGCCCCTTCTAAAACAGTTTTTTTTAATTGTCATAGGCTTTGTGCAGATAGCAAGAGACCCTGAACAGGTTAAATATGTTTTTATTTAAATTGATAACAAAAGGAACAAAAACCATGGTTTTGGTAAGTTAATAGAGCAAGTCAGAGCATTAAGCAGAGCCTCTCTTCTCCAGCTGCTTTACAGCTGCCCTACTTTTTCTAGGCATCGCATCTCATTATTTTGTTTAAGCATACATTTATTTATTTATTTATTTACCTAGATACCTGTGCTATCATCAGTATATTTTTTTTTGGAAGAAGCATTGCCATTTCCTAATCTGGTAACCTGGCAAGACATAGCACAATTTGTTCGGTGAGAAGCAGGCACAAATTAATTGACTTTATTCTTTCTTGCTGTAAAATGGGTGAAAAGAGGAACCATCAAAAGGCCACAGTTTAATTCAAGACAACAAAGTAAAACATCCCAGGAAATTCTCCTTGTAAGAGGAAAACAGCTTCTATTCTAGTACATCTCCAGCAAACAAAAATGGTTATGTCTTCAGCCATAGGGTAAATCCAAGCAAAAGGTTTCTCAACCAGTATTTCGAACATTGAACGTTTGTCGTACTATTGTAGGTAGAATAAATGAAGGAAGGTTTGATGTCAAGAGATAGCAACATCACCCACATCTTGGGTTTTCTATGTTTGGCCTTTTATGTCCCATGGAATAATTCCAAACAGAGTTACTTTCCTTCAGTAATACGTGCTTCATATACTTGTGTGAAATAAAAGTGTGTAGATGAATACTACCAATATCAAGACTTCCACTTTCAGCTTAGGATGAACAAGAATAAATAGTGTACAATTAAAGGTTCAATTAAAGGTTGTGCCATAAGGTAATCATAAGGGAGCAGAATTAAAGTTGCGTAAACACTCTTCTTTAAGACATATCAACAAAGAACAGTTTGGCATTACATTCAGCATAATTTACATTTTTGTTCAGTAATATATTGCGTATTAATTAGCTCATTAGTCAAATTTTTGTAAAATTGCAGCAGATGTTAGTCAAGCAACTGCAGCATCAAGTTCTTTTGTTAAAGCTGCTTATAAGATACGATTTATATTGAAAAAAGAATTTGCTTCTTTGATTCCTCAACTGCAAAATTTTAAAAATTACTTTAAAATATTTTCTTTTTCTTTTTATTTAACCATGTAACTTGGAATAAAGCACAAGAGCTGGAAGAAAATTACAAACCTATTTCCTATGACATCATATTTTGAATGTGACACTGTCGAAAATGTCACTATATTCTGTTGATAATAGTAAGCAAATATAATAAGTGTGTATGTTGCTGTTCAGGTGTATCTGTTGACCAGACCCTTGCATTCACTTAAAAACCTGTTAGAAAATCTACAACAAGTCTGAAATATGTAATTCCTAAGTTGCCGTGTGCTAAACTAGTACTTTTTAAGTAATAAACCTACCCGTTTTGTAGTGTATAGGCTGTATTTGAATTCAAGTCCACCTTCTCATGCATTTTCCTCATGCATCACTTTTCCCCAGCTGACAAAATGATGCTGTTTGTATCTTCCTGTGCCTCTGTTTCTCCAGCATCACCTTTCCCAAATTCTGACATGGCATTTGCTGCAGCCTGCTGTTTTCTTGTTCTTTGACATCAGCAATGACAAAAATGAAACCTTAACAGTGAAACAGTGGCAAGAATTGAAAAGTAATTATTTTCAAGAAAAATTAAATTAAATTTTGTTTTTAATTTTATATTTATAATTTGTAACTGTTTGCTGCCATTTTCTCCACTGAGTGTACACTGATGAGTGTAGATATTTTTTTCACTACACTAGTTTGCTACCTTTAATTTTAGATCATGTTGGTTGGTAAAAAAAGAGAGTTAATGAAAATCTTTACAAATTAATAAGAATCTAGCATAAAACTGTGGTGATGCCAGCTGCATATTTTCTTATACTCAATATAGCCCCTTTGCCCAGTCCAATTGTGGCAGCCCACAGAAATTTGATTTGTCTTTCATAAGCTTTAAACTATATATTATGGTAAGGCACATTCATTATCAATCAAGCATGCAGCAATTAAGGCTAAGGCACAAGAAGCCAGGTTTCAGAGTCATGTCAGCAGGATAATTTAATTAGGAATGGAGCATAAATTAAGATCAAGGCACCTAAAAGCCAAAAATTCAGTTCGTACAAAAAGCAGTAGACTGATGTTTCCTGTTATTCTAAAGTACTCTATTCTCCCTTGGTGCCTGCTATCATTACTGGTGCACAGATGGTGAGAGCATGTAGTGTTCAAATTTACTATCTTCATTCACAAGAGTGTAAGTTTAGAAAATGGTGTTAGTCTAGGCATTATAGCTTCATTTATTCTCTTTTTCACCCTTTTCCCCATTTTTCTTTAATAGACTAAATAAATCTGGATTTGCAGTTACCAGAAATTTCCATGCTCTTTTAAATGAAGGGAAGTGTGTGACGACTGGTTAGCAGATATTACACTCTATTTCAGAACAAAGTAATTAAAATTACAAACTTTAAAAACACTTGTAATGTACTCAATGATTCTTAATGCCCTCTAGAGAGTCATTACAGCTATTGTGCAAGCTTGTTATTATAGGGTTATTAGATGTGATCTGTATTTGATCATCTCAGATTACTCTTCACTGACATGTCGAGTTTGATGAAAACGTTTGATAACTCACTGATTTCACAGATGCTAATAGAAGAATCTTGCGGTCCAAGTTAACAATAGGAGTGCAATATATTTTTATCAATCATTTAGGAGATGGATAAGTGATACATTAATAAATATTGCAGGTGATATTAAATGATAGACCTAAGAAGACAAGCCAAAAGTAATAAAACATTACTACATCTTCTTTTTTGTAAAAGAATCTAGTAGAGTGGCTCAAAAAAAAGTCAAATAACATCCTATAGTAACAATGACCAAAGGTGCCTAAGAAAGGCTTTTAAACTTGCATTTAGTGTGCAGTGCTGTTGTGCTTTAAACCCAGTATAAGCTAAGAACCACATAACCAAAACCATGACACAAAGAAAGATTGTCTTAAGTGCTTAGTACTAACAAAGGGCATTCCCTGTATACAAATTTGAAATGGAAATTAATTGAAGGCACATGTGTTTGAAATCCTCATTACAATAATCTTTTTCTACGTCTATATTACGCTAGATAGCAGGCAAAATTTCAACCCATGTTACATTCTGCTAAACTTAGTCTTTGTTTTGTGTGTGTTTGTGTATGTTTTTTGTGTGTGTATCCTAATCAGCTCTTTCTTCTTCTGCCTACTCCTCATTTCCATCTCCTGCAAACTGATAAGCTACTAATCAGGAAGCATTAACTTAGGTTTGAATTCAATTTGTCTTTCTCTTTCTACACTAAATACTGACAAATACTTTGACAACAGTTTTCACTTCTGTCTTCCCCTTCAGAATTTTTACCTTTTATTTTTTCCAAAAAGAATAAGGTGATTTCTTTATCAGATCTTACCCACTTTTATCTTTTTAAATTTTCTTACTACATGCTGTCTAATTTTCATATCTGCTATTCATTTTTTACATCCTTTTACAATTTATGAAGACTTCAAAGGGATTTTCTAATCCAGATGAGAAAAAAATCATAAGACACAAGTAATGGGATCCTGATTTCTCATTTAAACATTGTTCTCAGTCATGCTATCTACATTCCCTTGGTTGTGCAATTTAACACACTGTCAACACAATGAAATCCAGTCCTGGGGATTGGCTATTTGGCTGCAGAAACCTCATGATGCACACTCCATCTGGAATTAGAATACATTTGCCTATTCCATTCCTTCTCTAGTATTTGGATAACAATATTCATCTGTAAACAGGAGTGGGCAAACTTGTCCTGTACCACATCCCCACCAGCAACCAGTAAGAGTAGCTGATCTGGGACTACTGAGCAGAGAAAACAAACTGTCACACTTTCCTAGCATACTCTCCCAGTTTACAGCTGCACCTGAGCCAGCTGTGATATCTCTATGTTTATGACAATCTCTCTTTTGAGAATTTTTTCAAAGTTTCTTTTCATATACAAATCTTCTTGATATTTATAACATCCTCTGCAAGGTGTACCACAATTTGCTTATGCACAATGCAGAAAATTTCTTTTGTCTTTAGTGAATCTCCAACATCATTCAGTTTACTTGTCTAGTTTCAAGATTAAAAAAAAAAAGTTTGCATTAAATATGCAACAATTTCCTAACTGCTTTCCTTCAGCCACTCCTGTTTTTATGAATGTCCCCCGTATTCTTTCTCTGAATTGTGTACTTCTTCCTATGAAATTGTCTATTGATCCAACTCTTTAGACCTTCTTTACACATTTTCTGATTCTACTGTCTGTAGTTCTTGTATACCAGATGTGGTTTTTTGCAACAGCTTAATATTTTTACCTGTTTACTCAGATTAGATGCTCCTTAGAGTACCGAAAAATGAATGTAGGCCAAATGGAACTCTGCTGTATGTGTAAAGTTTGGATATTAGGAAAAATTTCTTCTCAGAAAGAGCAGTGAGGCAGTGGCACAGGCTGCCCAGGGAGGTGGTGGAATCACCATCCCTGGAGGTGTTTGAGAACCATGTGGATGTGACACTGAGGAATATGGTCAGTGTTGTGATGGGCTGGTGGTTGGACTGGATGATTTTAGTGGTCTTTTCCAGCCTTAATGAATCTGTGATTCTATGACAGTAAAGCATAGCTTAATTTGTATTATATAACAGTGTATAACAAAATACATATTTTAGGAAATAACATTTTGAATTTCAGGCAAAAACTATGTATCAACAAGGGCTGACAACTTTCTTGTTTCCCTTTTCTTAATTGAAAATATCCGCTTACTTAGCTACTTCCATCTTTTGGACTGCTTATGTATTCTGGAAATAAAATGGCAAACCCACAAAGTGCAGAGAGCTGCAACAAATAGATATTGATTAATCATGTGAAGTGGATCAATAAGGAGTTAGCATGCACTCATGGACATTCTTTACAGAAGGATTCAGATTTACCTGTGTTACTTTCCACAGCAGCTCAGGTTTGGCCAATATGTATAAATATGTATAAATAAATCCAATACAGCAGAAGCTTTGACTCACAGACATTACGCACCATACTATAGGAACACTATCAGCACTGCATTTGCCATTATTTCTCACATTCTTCTGTAATGGGCATTCAGTTCATTTGGAAGCACGAAGAAGAGGAGCTGCCAAACTATATTTGCAACTTTTACCACAGTTTTTCAAAAAGGAAACCCTGGGACCATGGAAAGCTCCACATGTTTTCTTTCAGATGCACCAGGCTTTGTAGCTAGAACGCAGCTTTCTTGTTCCAATAACCCTGAGGACTGGTGTTTTTGATAAATGGAAGCTTTGTTCTGTTTTGTCTGTGGCTTGAGTCCTTCCTCTCTCATTCTCATGAGTGGCTGAGAGAAAAGATGTCACTGAAGTCCCTTAATTACAGAGCCAGAACTACACAAAATTCATACTTCCAAAATAAGGAGGATTACATAAACATTAACAGCATGAAATTACAGAATATTGGAAACAGTAAGCATTACAAAGACTCAGTAAAGGTAAACAACAGTTGCATTTAAACCTCTTCACACATGCACAAAAGGTTAGAAGGAAGATAGTTACATAGTTAGCAGCAAAAATAATCTCTCTCCTAGTGATAATGTTGCTCCAAAATTAAACCTTTGACGAAAAAGCCATCTTCTTGAATACATATGGATTATTGTTAGTTGCATTGTACTAGTGCTGTTCATTCTTACTGTACCAGAATGTTGCTCTGGGGAACTTCCCGTCTCTCATGGAAACTCAGAGCAATGCAATTATTTGCTAAGTCAGACCTTAGCAATGTTGTCTTGACAGAACTAAAGCCACAACAACAAAAACTTAAGAAAAAAAAGTGTCTTTTTAAATTTGCTTTTAGGCCAAAGGAACATGAATCTTAACAAGTTTCACATCAACCCTGTAGTACGACATCACATAAAATCAAAGAAAAACATGAAATTTATTGATGTGATGTCACTGGACAAAAATTGAAATCAGTACACTTTGGGTGTGGTTTTGAATATGAAATGAATACAAACTAGATGAGTCCTTGGTCAGGTATTCCATATATAAAGCTTGCAAACAACATTGGTGCATCTTTAGTAGGAAAAGCTTGGTCAGAATTTCCAAGTGCTTCATTTTCTGGAATTCCTGTCTCCACACTTCCTCAGAGATTATGCTCTGGAAAGGTGAACTTTTAACACTTACAGCCTTGCTGCTGTCTCATGGCCCTCAAACCCTGCACCAGTACTTCATGTGCCTGCAGAACAGCAATGCAGCCTCCTTCTCTTCCTGAGAGCAGATGATGATGGGGGTGGCAGACAACCCCCTGCGTCTAACATGGTGGCTTCCCAGATATCCCATGACTCAATACAGCTGCCATCTTATATCAGATACATGCCTGACATCTGACCGGCTGCACCCCAGCATGCAGAGTATGTACAGTCTCCGTAGGGCTGCACGGTATCTCCCCACCAGTGTGCTGCATGCCTGCCACTGCTGCAGCGCTGAACCAGCTCAGCACAGGGTGTGCTTACAGTATCAGTTACAAGTTAAAGATAAGTATCCCAGGCATCCAAGCAAATAAACCCCACCCAGGTACTACTGTGTCAGCTGAACATAGATAAAAGCTCCCTTTTCCTGGGCTGCCCTTTCCTGGGTTTTCAGTTCATCTGGCAGTTACAGACCCTGTAGAGACTGCAGAGGATGCAGTCTGATCCTACACATTGACTCACACAAGCATTCAGGAACGTGAGATTAACAATAACAATAGAACACGGGGAAATGGCTTCAAGCTTAAAGATGGTAGATTTAGGTTGGATATAAGGAAAAAGGTACTGGAACAAGTTGCCCAGAAAGGTGGTGGATGCCCCATCCCTAGAGACTTTCAAGGCAAGGCTGGATCAGGCCCTGGGAAACCTGATCTATCTGTGGTGTCCCTGTTACTTGCAGGGGAGTTGGAATTGGTCACCTTTAAATGTCCCTTCCAACTCTAAGGATTCTATGATTCTATGAATTAAAAAACAGTCTCACTACACAACAAAAGTTTATTGTTTATGTTTTATTCATACACACAAAGTACAACCTCAAATCATCTCTGGGCTATTGTTGTCTTGAATACAAATAGTGCAGCCGGTTGCTTTTTCAGGTTTTGAGTATGGCCAAATTCTGTCATTATCTCAAGGAAAGAATTTCTTTATTTTGTTGAAATATAGGAAGCTGAAGGAATTTTCCATCATACAAAAAAACTGCAATATTGAGCGTATTGCTTTGGAATAGCCTTCAAGTTGCTGCAGCTGTACTTCAACCTGAGAGTGCCAAAATACGTGTGACTCATAGCAGAATCTTGAGAAAAGACAAAATCATCAGTGCTGTGTCTCAGTTTTTTTCAGAGACAGATATCTGCTTTGGACAATCAGTTAAAAATTGAGATTTATAGAACAAGAAAACAATTCCATCCTCCTCCCAGGGCAGCAAGAAGCTCATCTCACTTTTGCCTCAAGACACTTGTTTTTTTTCCAAGAGGTGTCCTTCATCAGGAACTGCTTTATGTGGTTATGGAAGAGCTTTACTTTGCTGTTTTATGCTGAAGTAGGGAGCTGTGTGTCAAAACCCATATAATATTCAATTTCAAGTAATGAAATCAAGATCCACATTTCCCCAGAAGCTGTATCCCTGATTGTCATTCTCAGTTTGTTAAATATTATTCCACACAGAACATATAAAATGTCAAAGGTGTGGAGAGGACACATTTGCTAACTAGAGCTAAAATAACATTAGCTTGATTCTGTCAGGGGTATCTTTGAGACCACCAGTCAGTATTATCTTTCTGGAGGTTTATGAAGGTTTTATATAAATGAGTAAGTCTAGGTCTCTTGATGTGTTTAGGTGAATATATAATATCTTTTTGTAAGAAATACTTTATCAAATGCAAGTAATTATGTTTAATGGACAAGAAAGTGAATCAACTGTAATGGTCTGTAATACAGAGGAAATGAGTCCACATCATCTCATATGCACTCTAATGCCTTAACCAAACCGCAAGTATCCTCTGTTCAGCAGTAATTTATGCCATTACCTGAAGGATACAGTTCCACTCCTGACCAGCCCCAACACAAACAAGCACCTTGGTTTGGTTGCAGGAAGGAGACCACTGAAATGTAACCCAGTGACAGAAATATGGTCCTGCACAAGGAGCAAGAGGGTGTGGGATCTTCCTGAACAGGCTCAGGGGAAGGAGACTGCAGAAGTGATCTGACACAACCTGATCTGAGCCTGAGCCCACACAGAGCTTTAAGGGTGTCAACACAACATTTGGGATGGCTTCCCAGGTCAGAGCAGGATCCCGCTTGTGAGTTTACATCAGATGGTAGAGGATATTGTTTTAAATCCTCTTTGATGGCCAAGAGAAAACTAGATCTGGATTCCTCCCATCATTTGGGAATATTTAAACTTTTTTTTTTTTTTTTTTTTAAACAGATGTCATGGGTATAAAGGGGATGGGAATATCACTGCATCCTTTGGAAGTGGCATGGCAAGTCTGTATGATAGAAAATATTTTCTTACAAATGCCACATAAAAAAACTCTAGTGACTGCCCTATCATACAGTGAAACCCACTATGAGGCAAACAGGATATGGCTGATGGAAGGGCAAAGGAGTTTATTCTTGGAATCTCTAGAAGTTACACTGTGCAGGTTTCTAGCTGTACTCCACACCCCGCAGCACCAGATAATGAGTATCAGGGATATATGACATACATGCTATTTTTTAATTCCTGTAACTGAAACATTATGTGAGGAAATTGCTTTGGGAGCAATCATTTACTTGAATTACATGTATATGTAAAATTAGGTATTATATTATTTAAACACAGATATCTGTAGGTTAAATGCACAAAGAAACAATCTTTGCTACAACACTGCAACTCTCTATAGTGTATTTTTGGATACTGCTTTGGCAATTAAAAACTTTATGAGCAGTTAATTACAGAATAGTAAAAATGTGTTAAAATCCATTAGCACAGATTCAATATATTCATGAAATGGTTCTTTGGTATGATAATGAAACTCACTTCACTTTTTTCCCTTTCTTTTAGAGAGAAATTATTCCATTGGAAAGACAAAATAAATTGAGTAAATTGTGAATAAAATGCAGAATAAATGAAAACAGTTATTTTAAACCAATTCATGCAAGCTTTTTATTTATGCAGAAACTTTCTTCTAATAAAAAATACTGTGTCATTCTTCACTCTTAGGGAAAAATCCCAGCAATATAGTAGATGCGAGCTGGATTAATTTGCACTCCCACAGAAGTATCTGGGAAGCAGCTATTGTAAATGCTTATTCTGATAAAAAGCTCTAATTTTGGGAAATAAGAAATCTACATGACAGAATTCAATGACTTTTTTCTATGTAGTTCATCTCTTTCACTGAAGATTTCATGCACATTTTATAAGTCAGCTTCTTTTTCTTTAGCTTATGAACAGTCCAGCACACACAGATAAGAAAGTGTTCTACAGAGAGTGATTGATAAGGTAAAATGTGGTGGTTCCTAACAGGAACACAGAAATGCAAACCTAGAAAGGAGGGAAGGTCTCTGTGATGAAGACGTTATTTGCACTCCAAATGTTTGAAAAATGTCCTCAAGATTTTAATAAGTAGCCATGGTCTTGTTAGAATCAATCACAATTGCTGAATACATTTGAACCAAAAGATACATAAAATTAAGCATTGAAAGCCAATTAGAAAATCTTAAATGTCAACTGCTTTGTTTTCCTCGGAACTCGAGATTGTATGTAGCACAATTGAAATTATGTTGACAAATTCCTTTGGAAATCTTTTCCAGCAACCTGCAGTGCCATATTTATATATATATATATATGTTACATAGCCATAAAAATGAAAATTAGAGGCTCAAAGGGCAAACTAATCTATCATGGAAATTTGGTATATGATATTTTAAACAAAATGAGTACAGACCAATAGTGCTATAAATATGTTATTACTAAGGTCAGTCATAATTGATATGAAATCCAGGTGAATAAAGGAATAATGGCCTTTCCACCTACTAAGGGCATAGATAGCTTTTCTTTTTAAAATAGAACTGATTAACTGTGTAATTTTGTTTTTATTCCTAGGCTGCTCTCTGTTTCCACGTTAATTCTGAAGGACTTCACACCTTTACCATACACATCAAATTTAGTCTTCCTTCTCAGTGTTTCAGAAGGGCTTCTTCCTTCCCTGTCACAACATCCTTCCTTGTTGAGGCAGTGTGTCTCCGGGTACAAGCTGCACCTTTTGGCAGAGCTCACGAACCCATCAGTCTGTATACAAGACACGAAATTGAACTTGGAAAGTGTGTGGAGATTTGCCACCTCAGGTCTAGCTGTCCTATATCTTTCTGTCTGTGATGTCAAACATATGGAAGCAATCAGTGTTCACGGCTTTTATTTACTGATAGGTTGTAAATGACAGAACCTGATACTCCTGGATAGACTATGCAATATGCTTAATACAGGGTGATGAAAGTTAAAACAGTTATAACAGTTGGTGGCAACATTAGAATATTGCAAAGTTTGTGCCACCTGGATCCCAGAAGTGCACTCATAGGAGCAGAAAGAACACTGCAAGTTTTTCAAGACTTACTGAACCAATACAAGGATGAAAGTGACAGTTTCCTGGATCATATGATTACTGGTGACAAGATATGGTGTCACAGCTATGAACCAGAGTCAAAACAGAAGTCCGTGGAGTGGCAATATGTAAATTCCCCATAGAAGAAGAAGTTCAAAACACAGACCTCAGCTAGTAAAGTGATATGTAATGTCTTTTGGGATAGGAAAAGGATGATTCTCCTGGATTTCCTCGAAGTCAGATAAATCATCAAATCTGACCACTACATTACAGTGCTGACTAAGCTGAAGGCTCGAACTTTCAGAGTCAGGCCAGAGAAGAAGACAACCTTTCTCTTGCAACACAATAATGCCAGGGCCCTTATATGTCTGAAGACTGTGGAGTACATTGCCAATCTTGGCTGGACTTTCCTATCACATGCACTGTATAGTCTGGATTTGATGCCTTCTGACTTCCATCTGTTCAGGCCAATGAAAGATGGATTGCAGGGTCAACATTTTCCTAACTACAATTCCATCATAACAGCTGTGAGACAGTAGGACACCTCTGCTGGTGCAGATTTTTACAAATGCAGCATGTAGGCTCTTGTTCATGGCTGGTGAAAATTCATAGCTAATGGTGGTGGCTTTGTTGAAAATTAGAGGCTTGTAGTTGAGAATTTTCTCTATGAAATAGTGTTATTGTATTCTTTGTACCTGTTGTAGTTATTACGGAAATAAATAGGAGGCATTACTTTCAGAGGAAAACGTGCACATTGTGACTGAAGCCAGCCAGTTTCATAGAAAAATAAATAGGCTATATCTCAACCTGAACTGCTTACAGCCTCATTTTACTTGGTTGTACAAAGGATTTGTCTATCCTTTCTTACATCAATGCCCTATATTTATCATTGCTACGTGACAAAGATTTAATGAAATTGCTTTGCTTTACTGAAAGACTTAAACAGTAGATCTAAATTGCTTTGTGTAAATATATCAAGCCAAAATTTGCCCCTGAGATTTGTTTAAATCTTCTATAACTGTATGGAATGCTTAAGATACAGAATCAAGTAGCTTTATTTCAAAAGATTCACAGAACCTCACTTGTTGCACAAAGTTTAAGACATGCAAAATCACTTTTTGCTTCGGACAAAATAATACGCATTCTAAAAGGCAGAATTGGCCTGCTAAATTATGAAAGTCACAGTAGCTGGAACACTAATGTGCTTAGGAAGAACTGTTAGCATTCAGTTTATTGCAAGCAAGATGCCAGAAGTGAACAGTGTTTTGCAGTGCTGTGACTTAGGAGTCTAAGCTTTTCATTATTAAGAATATGTATTATGAATCTCCTGTTGGTTAAAGATCACCCATAAATCAATATTTGTTGTTCATGGGAATTTGCTGAATACACAGGGCAAGAAATTCATTAGTTATTTAAATTTGTTCTGTTTATTCTTTGCTGTCTGATCATTTTGTTGCTCATTTACGGCATTTTTCTTTTTTTGTTGATGACATATTTGTCAAATATATAAGTCATGCTCATCTAGTAAGATCCTCCGGTGGCTAAACATCAGACTAAGATGGAATTTAGAAAGATTACCTTTTGTTTTTCATCCTGCTGACAGAGAGCGCTGGGGATCCCTGGAGTTTTTGAAAGGTAACTAAAGAGAAAAATAGCTATTATTTGCTTTTGTCAATTAAATTTAAAATTAGAAAATTGTTAGGAATGCACAATCTTTTCCTTATATTTTTAAGAGGAAGAAAACTTATGGTCAGATTATAATATGACCATGTAATCCATAATTAGGAGATGTAATTATTTAATTTAGTTCTTGAAAATATTAAAAAAACAAGTTATAGATTTCTTTCACTTAATTGTTACATTTCCCCTCATCGATGGATGAAGTATATTTGAACTTGTTTTAACAATTTAAAGAAGTGACTTCTGCATAGCTAATATGCTTAAAATACATTTTCAAAAGATTCTCATTTCCTGAAATGAAAAATTGCTTCTCTTAGAAGACCTTCCCTTTTCTATTGTGCCTGAACCTGATGCTTACTATCATTTCCCAGCATAAGTTGGTAACTTTTATTTGTTCCTTTACAAAAGCAGTCAGTCATGTAGATAATGGCAATGGAAAGTACTTCAGTAAGTCAGTGCCATTAAGCATTCTAAAAAATTTTCATTAACAGTATGTTTATTGTATTGTGTGAACAAAAGAAAAGCATACAAGGATCAGTAAAGCACAGTTAATCTGCCAAAGGAAAAGTATTATATGGAAGAATGAATTCCACGGTAGTAACTTAACAGTTACCTGACATATTTTTCTAAGGTTTCAGCAAAAAAAAATTTAATCTAATATGCCTAAAGAAAATAATTTTAACATTGGTAAGAACAGCTTGAAATTTTAGAGATTATTAGTCATCTGTTTTTACACCTATGTTTATTAATAGGCTGATAGAAGGATGAGTTAGCTAAGTATTACTTTAGTAAACTTTTTCTGTAAAAGAAAAAAAAAATCACTTTGAAGCACCTCATAAGTTATATTCATAAGAGCATCACTTTGAATAGCTAATGAAAGGAAGCAGTTGTAGAGATGTAAACCACTGGCCAGTGTGGTTTCCTCAAAACACACAGAGAAAATCGTGGCCTAACCAAGGAGGGAAGGAAAAAGCTGAGGTGAAGGGAAGAGCCATGTCTTCAGAGGAATATGTCCTAGCTCTGTAAGAGAGCTTTTAAAGGCACAATTCAATTAAATAGGGCCCTCAAGAAATCTTGAACCTTGATAAGCAGACTGCACAGGACCAACATTTACAATCAAAATTTTAAGTATGGAGAGAAAGCAATGAATACACAATGCTGAGAAAACTGTTCTGCAACTGAGACTAGAAATCTTTTATTATGAATGTATTTCTGTACAGACTTAATCTGCTCTACATGCCCTTAAAAGCCATGAAAATTCAGATAGTACAAAAATTTTTGTGTGTATCTTTTTCTGCAAACTTCAGATCTATTAATTCACGACTTCTGCTTGAGAAGTTACTTATCAGGGTAGACTAAAGATTACTTCCTGCTGTTATCTTTGAGAGAAGATTTAATTGTCTTCACATCCAGTCAAGCTGATGACCCACTCTAATATGACAAAAAAATAAATAAATCCAAAGATCATATTTACCATCTTTTCAAGAAAAGTGAAACTACCATGTCTCACGTTTTTACTTTCTTAAATGTATTTTCAAGAGCATTTGACATTTAAATGCATTAATACTTTTCAAACAATTGTAAAGCTCAGCAATATTTCCCAGAATGTCAAACATAAACTTGCTGAAAGTTCTTTCTTCTCCCTACCACTACCTTTTATGTTTCAAAATCAGGCCTTCCATTAGGTTATTGAGAATAATTAAATGGTGGAGTTTAATAGCCACACCTTATATGAAATTAGTATGGTCTTCAGCAATTTCACTGTTAAATCAGTTTGCCTTCTGCTACACACAGCAGAAGGGACAAGTGTGAACTCCATGTTCTGCAGTAAGAAATGCTGTGGCAGAATAAGATTACCAACATAAAAATTTCATGTAAGCATGTAGAACTAGCTGTTGTTTTAGGAGCCATCAAAATGATGAAGGCAGAAAAGGAAACCAGTCTATTAATCCCCACTGTTCTTCTTGTAGCATAGCTTGTAAAATGTGCCTTTTGCACTTATTCCTCCCCTCAGTAGGCATGGTTGTTCTCTTGAAGGATTCCCAAAATCATGGCTCTGTTTCCTACTATGAAACATGATGGACTACAGTTGGTTCTACAGGATGATCCATACTTTCTCTGATGTAACACAGGTTGTCAATTCTCTAGTCATAGACGGGTTTCATTTCTTCTTAAAAAAGCAAGCTTCTTTAATGCTAAAATGGACTTCTTACAGCAGCCTTTTCACCTTAAAGAAGTTCAATATAACTGAGTTTGGTGTGGTTAAAAATGTGGCTGCTGCCAGCGCTCCAGGAAAAAGGCAGTCACAGGTACAGTTATGTTGTGGTTGTTACTGCCCAGAGGTATTCATCAGTGTGGATGCTGATGTTCCTTGCAATAGTAACTCCTTACTTATAAATAGAAAGAAAACCTGCAATTGTGTTGTTTTGTATATTTGTTTGTTTGTTTTGCGTGTGTCTTGATCATCTGATTTTAGCTGTTGTTTCCTTTCAGTCCTCCAGCATCCTGAACATCCATTAAAATTGTCCTTGCATTTTCTGTTTTCTGGATCCACATTTTCTTCCAGATCGTTACAATTTCTTCCAGAGATCCCATGGTTCTCCTGTCTTTTCAGCTGTGGGAGTTTGCATCTCTTTCCTTTTAGTGGGTATATGTGCTGATTTGAAATGCATCATGTATCATCTGTCCTCAGCATTCCTTGAAGTAGTTCCAGGACACCAATAACACAGTAGCAGCAGCAAGTAATTTATCATCATGGAAACACGCTGAGAAATAGGAAGAAGTACAATAAGAGAAAATAGTTTTTCAGAACTTTCAGGCTTAGGACAGAGAGGGAATGATTAATTAAGCTAAATACTTGAAATTCTGCTTAAATGGTTCATAGCTGAATTGATCTATTCTTGACCAACTTGGAAAAAGCTCATGATCTTGCTGACTATGTGCTGCTCATGAAACTTGTTTTAGACACTATTCAACCCCCTGAAAGTATCTGGTCTGTGCTAAATATTGCTGGACCATCAGCAAACAAAGCTATACCACAAAGTTTCATTTTCTTAAAGTGTTCAATAGTAACCTTTGAACAGACAGAAATAATTAAAACAACAAAACCAAATCTTATTCTTACATCAAGTAAAATTCACCATGCCAGTTCTGTACAACACGGTGAAACTTTATCCTTTCATCTTGCAGAAATTACTACTGCCAGAATGCACTCTTTGATGAGAGCAAAGGATCATTTGGGAAATAAAAATCTTTACCTTTCATAAAGTTTGCTGCTTGCTTTCAAAAGAAAAAAAGTCAAATTAGTGAAAATATAGATTTTGAAAAAAAGTGGCATGCAAGTCACATTTGCAGAGTATGTTAAAGCAAACATTGATTTACTCCTTACAAGTAAATCAAATGATGTAATTCTACCCACATATCACTGTATGTTACCCAATGGTTATTACCCAACTGTATGTTCAAACTTGCCTGTGCCACCTTGAGTGGAGAGGAATTGTCTTGGGCCACATATAAAATACACAATTAATTAATAAAAGTAACAAAATGTGGGTTTTTTAAAAATATTTTTATGAAACATAAAAAAGAGAGCAACAAAACCATAAAACTAGTGGTATACATGACCTTGTTTTTGTGAAATTAACACATTGGTCTCATTCTTTGACAGTGGCTGCAATTCTCTGTGAGTTCTCAAGGTGTTTGTCAGAGATTTTTGAAGAAATTTTACTCTTCCTGTACTTCATCCCTGAAAACAGTTGTTCACAAATGTGTGTACTGTCAAAAAGAGGTGACATGAATTAGCAGTGACTGTGAAGTGAGGGGTATTCCTCTCTGGTAAGAGAGGTATTTCAAAAGTGTGGCAAAGAGACATAATCAGTACTTGGAGTCGCATATCTGATTGCAACTCTGTACATTCAGTTTGAACACTGGCAGGTAATGTATTTATGTTGACCCAAAACGGAGTTGACAATATACCAGCAATCTTGAAACCTATTCTCAAATTCCTGTATCAAAACAGAAAGCACAGCTGCATACTTTTCATTGTTCACAGGACTATGTTTAGCCAATGTATCTGGATAGATAGATCTGTAGCATCGGCACTTTCATCTATTCCCAAAGCATAAATTTTGAAATTAGCAGCTTTATTCTCCAAATTTCTTTTGATAGACTTTCATATTTCTTCAGTTTGCCTGGTTCACTATAGTCTGGTGAGAGAAACTGATTTTAGAATTCTTTTTTCTATCAAGACAAATTTTATCTGCCGTGCTTTCCATGCCTTGCTAAACAAACTCTCCGTCAGTAAATTATTTTGATTTTTTTTGCAATTAGATTCATACATAAATAGCTTTTATAATACAGTCTGTTTGAGTTGTAACTGTTAAAAAAATGTCAAGATGACAGACTTTTTTTCAGTTCTACTATTTTGTCTTTACAAAACATTTCTTCATGTGCATTGAATTTGGCAGCGTGTTTTTGAATACAATATCTTTTCAAATTGTAATCTTTGAAAACTGACATGGTTTCCTTACAAATTAAGCATAGTGCATATTATTTGTCTTGACAAAAGTGTACTCATCTGTCCTTTTTTCGCTGAACACTCTTCCATCATCCACAGTTTTTCTTTTTTTTGGGTTCTATTTTCTTTTCAGACAACATTAAGCAGGTTGAAATATTATTGTTGGCAATCACCAAGCAGACAGGTGCATGGAATACTGAATATGAGTGGGTTTGGGTTCGACTAAGTGTGTGTGGCAGGCATGAGGTGGAGTTAGCACTGCATTGAGCACATCAGTGCTTGGTTGTTGCTAAGCAGTGGATGTGCACACAGGGCTGGACCTGGCCACTGGGCGAGGCAAAGCCACGGCCATGATAGCGCGGAGCACAGAGTGGGTGCAATGTGAGCTGGGCCCGATCGCATGCAGCCCATGGGCGGTGAGTTGGACATGCCTGATGATCTAAATCCTTTAAATTTTATTGTCCTATTTCATAAGTAGACTCGAGGTAACACTGACCAAAGTATATGTCAGTCCAGAAGCAGAAAAAAAACAGTGGAGATAAATATTCTTGAATCCTCTATTTTAGGATGCATTATTCTCCCCTCTAAGTACTCAGCTACAGGGCTGCTCTCAAACCTCAAATCAATTTTTATAACAAAAGTGAGGACACAGAAAAAGGAATTTAAAGTAAGCAGTCAATAAAAGATATGAAGCAACCTTGAAGTGAAATAAAAAGCCAGAAGAATGTTAGAACTTCAAAACAAAACCAGGCCTCCTCTTCAATGTGAAAAAGGATATTTGATCCTTTCTACATCCTTGAAGTACCGAGGCTGAAAGTAATGCTTTGCAATGTAATGCTTCATTAGTTCAAAGCACTGTGTAAACATTAGCTAATGAAGTCTCCTAGTATATCTGCAAGGCTAGCTCTATTTCTCTTATACAGCAGGCAGGAAATGGAGAAGCATTTTCTTGTCCAAGGGCACATTTGAAGACACATACTGCGCCAAACCGATATTTTCTAGCCTATGATCTTTTCCTTTACCCTACAGTGAGTTTTAGTCTACTTGAAGTAGTAGACTAAAACCAAAAAGATAAGTAGTAGACTAAAACTAGTAGACTAAACATAGTAAGAATGCCTTGACTGTCAACAGACTGTCAGCAGCAGCAGCAGCAAAAAAAAATCAAACCCTTTTCCCACTAAAAAAAATTTGTTTTTTATTAAAAGTACTGCAAAAAATATAATCAAACTAAAGAACTAAAATCACATTTTTTTTTCAGATTTTGATCTATTAGAAGTTACTACTTTATTATTACATTAAAAATAAAAAAAGGTTAGGGTTATACATCAAATGCATTGTTTTTATAGTTAAACTTATTATTGTGCAAATGTTCTGCATTGTTATGCAGAACAAGGTGCTTTGCTTGATAGTACACGAACAAAGCAACTACTAAGGGGCTAAATACATTAGACTAAGTTGAGTTGGTCTCATAGAGTGTGAATCCAGGCGTGGAACTTGAGGGATACATGTTTCAGATAGAAGTTACAAACTCTGTAATACAGCCATGCAGGGTATATCCCAGTTCTGCAAAGTTTCTGCACAGAATTCAGTGAACTTGACATTTGTGGTGTACTTACACTCCAGGGAAGTGGGCCTGAATAATAAGTTTCCTCCAGAGAATTTTGACAGCTCAGTAACCGAAGGCACGGTTAATCCTGAGAAAGACTACAAAAATTATTTCCTTCTTTCTTAATCTCTGTTATATGAATATTTCAGTTGATCAAATATTACCATATTGAAAAGAACTGCTGTGTTTGCTGTATTTGTCGTATAGAAATATCTTCCGTTATGTGCATATGGCCTCAGCCTTTATTAGGCAAATATATAGATATTTCTTATCTACGAGAGCATAGGTTAATTCCTCATATGAAAACATGACAATGTTAGCTTTTTTCTTTTCTCATCTGAGTTTGTTTTGTGGAAAAAGTTTTCTGTAATGATAATTCACATGATTATCTGCGATGAATCACCAGTTGCAGTCACCACTCCTGTCACTGCTTGCTGGAGAAAGAGCAAGAACTCAACAAAAGTGTCAGAAAAACCACCCCTTGCACCCTTGAATTGTCTTGCAGGTGCCAGGGTTGAGGCACATGAGTGCATAAACACAGCTGCCTTCAGCAGTTGGATATGCAGAGCACCTCATGGCTTGCAATTTTCTTGAGCTACAAGAGCTGCTCCAAAAATAATGCCTCCTACTTTATGCTGTTGGCCCATAACATCAGAGGCAGATGCTGATGATATGGCAGTAGAGACTGAACCTTCTCACGAATATACCGTTACATTTTGTTCCTGTGTGACAGATCACAGCAAAGGGGCAGTCTGACAAAATGGTGTCTGACATGGAAGTGCAGATGAAGCAAAGGTATGTCACTGAATTCTTCAATCCAGAAAAAAACGGCACCCATTGATGTTTATTGATGCTTGCTGAACATTGATGGAGACCAACCAGTGCATGTGAGCACAGTGAGGCAGTGGGCAGTGCGTTTCAGCAGAGGTGACAGAAACAGTGGGTCACCTCCACTAGTGCAGATTGTTACTAGCACAGCATGCAGGCTCTTGGTCATCGCTGACAAAAATGCATAGCTAATCATGGTGACGGTGTTGAAAAAAAAAAGTGTTTTGTAGCTGAGAATTTGCTTTATCAAATA
Organism: Numida meleagris; assembly: GCF_002078875.1. NCBI lineage: Eukaryota > Metazoa > Chordata > Aves > Galliformes > Numididae > Numida > Numida meleagris. Next base: position 112,202,524 of record NC_034409.1, on the reverse strand, counting down.
GTGTTATCATGCAATTTGTATCTGTTGTAGTTTCTATGGAAATAAATAGAAGGCATTACTTTCAGAGCAAGCAATGTATGTACAGGTTTATATGCACATAAATACACTTTAAAGAAAACAACAATTCAGTGTTAACGGACAACTCACAGTGGATATTGATGGAGGTACTCTGGAACATGTTAGATTCAAAAATTCACCCTTTTAAAACAAGCAGAGATACAGAGTCCAGGGGGCTTTCTGAAAGAAACATCATTAAAGGGTAATAGGAGGCTGGAGATTGAAACCTGAAAGAGAAAAGGAAATGGAATTTCAACATAAAGAATAGTCAAGAGTAGAGAAAGTGGAATGAAAATAAAAAAGAATTATAAAATATTCAGCCTTTTTTCAGGACCCATTGAAGCTTCTGCATATAAAACATGTGCAGTGTATGTCAGAATTCCTGAACAAAAAATTCCTGTTATTTTCATCTTAGTACATTTTAATTTGCTTTGTTTCATTTTCCTTGCATTTTGTTGGTATTTTTTTTAAGTGGAATTGTTGAGAGTTGCCATTGCATACCTAGATAAACGTTACCTGTGACATTTCCTTTTAAATATATTTATAAATATATAAATATATTTATAAATTTTTTAAATCTTTAAAACAGGGAGAAACTGAGTTTGGGGAGGAAGATAACAGGCCTGATACAGTGAACTAAAACATAAAACTTATAAATGCAGTTTTTGTGCAGGAATAATGAAGATGACACCTGATGCTGGGAAAAAAAAAATCAGCATCAACTCCATGCAACACTACAGGCTTGGAGCAAAGTGACTGGATAGCTGTACAGAGGAAGAGGATCTGGGGGTATTAGTTGACAGTTGGCTGAACATGAGCCAGCAGTCAGCCCAGTTGTCCAAGAAGTCCAGCGACATCCTGGCTTGTATCAGAAATAGCGTAGCCAGAAGGAGCAGGGACGTGATTCTCCCCCTGCTGTCAATTCTGGTGAGGCTGCATCTCAAGCGCCGTGTTCAGTTTTGGGCCCCTCGCTACAAGATGCTGAGGCCCTGGAGCATGTCCAGAGAAGGGCAATGAAGCTGTGAGGGGTCTGGAGCACAAGTTTTACGAGGAGTGGCTGAGGGAGCTGGGATTGTTCAGACTGGGGAAGAGGAGGCTCAAGGGAGACCTTATTATTCTCTACAACCACTTGAAAGAATGTTGTGGCAAGGTGGGAGTTGGCCTCTTTTCCCAGGTAACAGTGATAGGATGAGACGTAAATGGCCTTAGGTTGTGCTGGGGGAGGTTTGGGTTGGATATTAGGAAAAGTTTCTTCTCAGAAAGTGTGGTGAGGCACAGGCAGAAGCTGCCCACGGAGATGGTGGAGTCACTATCTCTGGAGGTGTTCAAGAAACATGTAGATATGGCACTGAGGAAAGTGGTTTGGTGGGCATGGTGGTGATGGATTGAAGGTTGGACCTGATGGTCGTAGTGGTCTTTTCCAACCTCAATGATTCTGTGATTCTGGGATCTCTTCCTTTAGAGCTTTTTGTACTGATGGTGTTTGAGGATCTGTGTGATGAGCTGTATGGTACCTCACCACAAACTTTCAGAGATTTGTTGCCTACTGCAAGTTCAAACTATCTTTAAAATAAAAAGTCTTGTTTTGCTGTGATTTACATATTAATAGGTCTTCTATTAACTTATTGAGTGTGACCTTTTAGAATCCTTTCAAAATTGGTCATTTTTGTCTCTTTTCACGATCCAGCCCTCTAAACTGCTGAACGTATGTATCTTTCTGATGCTTCTGCAGAATTCAAATGACTTCTGCTAGTTACCATGGGGACATGAGCAGGGACCATGAGATGCATAGCAACACTGCTCCCATTTTTTGCCACTTCTTCTTTTGTGACAAGGAAAGAGGATCTGCAACATATACAAGAGTTTTTCCATTCTGTTAGTTTTCTTCACACATGCACACATAACATAAAACATTTTCTCCCATTTAGCTTACACGTAATAGGTATATGTTGAATTTTAAAACCATGAAATCAGATTATTATATTTTCTGGACCTTAAAGGAAAAAGAGAATATTACTAGGAAAGAATAATATGCTTCTGAATTGCAAAATTCTTCAACAATCTTGAGGTAGTAGAAGACAAGTGAATCATGCCACTATTTAAGAAAAACTAAAAGCAAACTTGGAATAAAATCAGATATACATACATACATGTATCTTGAGAAAGAGATGTCTGGTCTTTCAAAGAATGTGAACTGTTCTACTGTAAGGTTGTGTAAATTAGACAAACAGTGGGATGGACTGAATGTTACAGTTTTGGTTTAGTTTTGTTTATAGGATAGTGCTCTGGTAATTTTAAAAGTAAGCAGCATTTAGCTTAATATTTTAAGTGAGGATCAACCAACCGCACTCTGCAGATTCTCCCTCTCTCAGTGTCTATTTGGGAATTTACTTTTGTCTTTCTCAGGTCTTTTTTATATCACTAGTAATGAATTTAAACATTGTTACAACTGTAATTTTCCAGAGAGATAAGTCATTCAGAAACAGGACAGAAATCAATGTTGCTTAGTCATATGCCATTTCTTTATTCTTTTATCTAATTATTATGAAAACCTCAATTTTATTAGGTATCATTATAATAGGTAGATTTAATTAAGTTCTCAAAGGATAAAGACAATGAAGACTTAAACTCTGCTACTTACACAATTCAAACTGTCAGGCTGCCATAGCTTTCCACTGCTCATGGTCCCTCCTCCGCTGAATCCTTAGGCGAACAGATGCGCTGTCATTGCTTTGTTTTGGTGCCACTATTCAGCTGATATCATTTTATAAAAGTATTTCATTCTCTAAGGACTAACTTGCTCTAAAAGTCTTTCAGACACAAAAGCAGTACATAACTAATTAGGTCAACAGGAACAAACAGTAACTTTTAATTGCCTACATGACAGTGCTTATACAGAAATTCAGTGACTTGCAGTTTCCAGAGCAGTATGAATTCGTTTAACAAGAGAAAAACTTTTGCTTTGAGAGATGAATAGAAGAAAGATGGGTGCCTGAGGTACAGACTAATAATATCCTGTGGAGGATGGCTAGGAACATGATCCTAAAAACCTGTCCCCTGAGCATTTTCCTGTCTAATGGATGGAAAGATCAGGGATCCTGTTCCACAGTAGCACACGATGAAGGGAGGGCAAGAGGTTGAGGCTGTTTGTGAAAATGTGGAATATACAAGGGGCAGCAGAGGGCAGGATGGTTGCTTCATGTCAGAGTGAATCTGAATTTTCTTTCCTAACAGTATTTGATTAATAGAACCAAGAGGATGTTGTTATAGTCGTGCTTGAAAACCTGTTTATGAGTACTTATTAGAGCCCTTCTAGGGCTATAAACAATCCAGAAGTAAACATGATGTTGTAGTTATCTCTACCATATATCAGGGTTAAAATACCACTGAGTCCCACATTGCCCTTCTCTCTCTCTGCCTTCTCACCCTCAGCACCCATCCAAGAGGTCCCTTACCAGCCAGCAGCTGATTGAAATTTTTGAAGCCAAAAGAAGATAGCAGCCATGCAGCTCCCAGGAAGACTAGCAGCTTTCAGTAGTTCAAACACAAATACATTTTTCCAATTAGAATGCTTTCTTTCCTGGTCTTTATCTCACTTTCTTTCTAAGTGGGAGATTAAACCTCAGACATGAAATCCAGCTGAAAACCTGCAGTTGTCAAGCAGGGAGTCAAAAAGCAAATGAATGAAACAACAGAAATTAAGCTGATATTATTGGGCAATATTGTTCGATTGGAATTATATGTACGTAAGTAAACTATACAGTAGATGTTCCATCTATTTAAATAAGAGCTACATTTATGATTTCCCAAAGAAGATCATAATTATTCAAGGACCTAAGCTTTCATTAGTATACTAGCAAGTAAATTTTCAAAGTACTGCACAGGGATTTAACTGCACGAGCCCCATTAATGTCCATACTTTTATATTTACTTTTTGTGAACTTCTACAGAGCGGATTGCGAAGAAAAAAGAGAAAAAAACCCATAATTTTAATAAGATGACAGAGAAAAGCTTGTAACCACTTTGGCACTCTAGTACTTTAATTGCTGAAAGAATAACTTTAATCAAATCTTCAGAAATTAGCTCCATTTCAGGCACAGACACAGATGGTGATATTCCTTCAAGAGTTTCTGCGGCATGTTCCTAAACAAGATATTAATAGGCCTTTCCTTTCCTGTTAATGTTAATAGTAGGCCAATCCTGCTAGTCTTCTGTGAAGAGTTTAGTGGGAATTCTTGGTTTAAATTTAGAAATTGGAGTCTGTACTCGGGGTTTGGAATTTCAAAGTCTAGCACTGGGATTTTTTTTTTAGAGAGCTCAGTTCCCCCTTTGGCCAGCTATTAAGTTACATTAATGAGACTAGAAAATTCTGTATTTCTTTCATGAAAAAATTCTATTTAATTATTTATTTATGGGTGGCAGTATTTTAATTCAACAAAGATTAATATTTTTGTCATGCATAGTGTTAGCAATATGCTTTCTCTTTCCCTGAAATATGAGTTTAAACAAATCTTTTATTAGTGCCATATTTTTCTATTATGTCTGTAATATATGAGATCAGTCACAATTTACTCAAATATGTAAAGTTTTTTTCAAAAAAATGCAATGAACTGTGTGGCAATTCATGCATCACTGCTAATTTTCAAGTTCACGCAGGAGGGAAAAGGAAAATCAAGAGAGAAGCCCTTGTGGTGAGGTTAAAATCTTGCAGACTGAAGAGGTTAAGATGGGACTATACTAATTGATATATATTTTGCATGGGACTCACTGGAGAAAACAGCCAAGGTAAATGGACTTCACAGACCTGTTTCTACTCTATGGACATGTGTGTAACTACAAATTCGTAGTTGCTGGCTCATTCGAACATAGGTCTTTGGAGAGAAAAGGTGCAATTAGAAAAGATACAGACAGTATTAACACAGTTGCTTCTTTGCATCCATCTCTGCCGTAGAGAATGAGTAGCATTTTTCTGTGTCGGGCTTGCTTTATCTGTCAACTATGATAAGGAGCTCTTAAAGAGTAAGTTATCATAAGAAAAAGTGCTGACAAAAACTGATAATTTAAAACCTTCAGGTCACCAGCCCTGGATGATACACACTACAGAATTCAGAAGATGCTTAGGTTTGAGGGGACAGAGCAGCTAACAAAGTGCACAGACTTTAATTAAAATGCCTACTCTATCAGTGACTTAGAGGGTGGCAAGTTTTATGTCTCTAATTAAAAAGGCTTCAGAAGTGATCTGAGAAGTTACAGATGAGTAAACATTGCAACTGTATCAAGAAAATAATTGAAATGTTCATTAAAAATAGAATAATAAAACACCTGGAAGACCAGGATTTGATAAAGCCTAATCTGTAGATTTCTGAAGAGTCCCACTGATGTGCTAAAATGCAATGAATGTTACCAAAGTAATGGGTACTAGGCAGTTTATTTAGTCCTTTGACAAGGTCCTGCTCAGGAAATTAGGAGGGAAGCCAAAGTACTGGAGATGAAAATGGTGTAAGAGGCAGAAGAGAAAGAATAGAATTAAACAGTTTCTGTGGTGGCAAAGCAAATTAGGCCTCAAAAACTCATCCTGACATCAACATTTTCTGGCATAGTTATAATTTGGGATAGGGAATGAGGAAATTATATGTGTTGCAGAAGTAATGTTGGTTACAAATGAGCAGAGAGCACTGTGAGGAATATCCAGGAGGTGAGAAACTGGGCTACACTACCAAAGCAAAGAAAATACAAAAGAAGTGTAGATTATTTAAATACTGTAAGCAATTTTGAATTAACATTCCTCCTGATTCCAAGAGGAAGGATGCAAATGCAAGGAATATGAGAGATAGGAGATTATAAATTGATAAGTGGAAACACCTCTTCACAATACTTTTAAATAGACGAAGGTCCTCACTGCTGCTGCAAGTCGCCAAGGTTGAGAATTTATCAAGATGAAAGAGGCTCTGACTTGTGCTTTACAAAACAAATCAAGAAAATAACCATTATACTAAATTAGAGTTGTTACTTCCATGAAAAGGGGAACAAAGTGATGAAAGGGATTTAACATAGTGCTGGCTTGTGCTTGTCTTTAAAGTAGTAACTCTTCCTGTAGTTGAGTCTTATACTTTTCCACAGGAGTAGTTGGTTGAGCAAACAGACTGATGTTTCTTGATCCAGAAAAATGATTTTTTGCAATATTTGCTTTTTTTTTTTTCCAGCTTCTCTTCTGGTTCCTCAAATTCATATATTCAAACTGCAGAGAAGGGAGTGGCAATGTCAACAGAGTTCAGAGACTAAAGGGAGATTTCTTTTTTTCTCCTATTTCGCCGTCTAACAGACAATAAATGCTTGCCATCACAATTGAAACTACAACTTCAAAACCAAGCAAGTGCAGACTGGAAGGAAGTTTATTTCTAAATTTGATCTTAGAAGAAATAGGGATATCACCAAAGGAATCTGGGTTTCTAGTTTAATGAATACTTATGAAATACTCTAAAGCAGGCAGTAATGTCCAGTGAAAGTTGTGATGTGAAGAAATGACATTTGAGGGAATCAAATAGTGAATTGTGATGGGGAAGGAACTAAGACATGGTATAATGCGTATTGAAAATGTTGCCAAGATGATGTTGAATAGATGTGTAGATTGAGAGAAGATGAGTCTGCAGGAAGATAGAAATATAGCCATGAGAAAACAAGTATTTTAAATAATAGTTTATTCTCACTTGTGCCTTTGGAACTTTGATTTATTTTATTCTCATGTGTCTGCTTGTCATCTGAAGACTCCTCTAGCACTTTCCCTGCTCATTCTGTTCTGAGACTGTGACAAGCACGGATGGTACTTCAATTTCAGAAAAAATGAGGTACACATTTTTGACTGTTTTTCTCCCTCCCATAGTGACTCGCACATTTTAGGAACTTAAAGCTGGGGAAGACGGGAGCAGTGGAGAAGAGAAAAATAAAAAGGTATTTTGAATGTATGCAGAAAGAGTAAGAACTGCCCTAGACAAGCACAGGAAAATTTCCTAACATTAATCTATAGAGCTAAGAAGATTATTTTGCCAGTTTAGTTTTAAGAGCAAAATCTTTCACACACCTCCAGTGAGACTCTTTACTGGCAGAGCAGTAATATAAAGATGCTGATGTGTCAAATCAAAATGTCACTCCCCTCCCCCTTAAGTAGATTCATTCCCCTCCCTCTCTTTGGCTGCCTCCCTCTGCATTCTCCAAGTTTAATCTCCAGTTTGACTTGAAATACAATAATTCGCTAGATCTAGACACATGCTTAAAGGGCTGTGTATAATTGTGATTCTGAAGAGATTAATACCTTCTATTGATCCCCTATTTGGCAGTATGTAGTATTTTTTAAGAAAAAGAAAAATGGTTTGTTTCAAAAATGATCCTGTTTTATTGTCAAATCATGCAGCTTTTAGAACACTTGTGCTCTCTTAAAGATACCATGGTAGAACATGTAGAATAAACAAATATTTAGATTTTGTGCTCTCTTAAAGATACCATGGTAGAACATGTAGAATAAACAAATATTTAGATTTATTGGTTACAGTTGACAGCATACAGAAAAAGCTACAGTCTAGTATGAAAGCCTGAAAAAGTGCCTATTGATTTGAAAGGACAGATTTTATCTAGTAAAAATAAACCTTGCTGTGTGCACGTGTTTTTTGACCCAGTTTTAGACCCCGGCTGCATTTTACAGGAGATATGGACATCTTCAGTGCTGGAAATTGTAAAAATAAACACTAATTTTCTGGAATGTATAGAATACCACAACAGGAGTGACCTATGTTTTAACATGGTAAACAGTTCTTATCACTGGAGCCATTTATCCAGCCATTAGATTAGCATTTGGGTCTTCTTTAAATAATCACTAAAAATGTGAACGCAGAACTAATCCCCATAAAACAGCCTTTACGATGACCCCTACAGAATAAACTTCACATAAAAATGAAGGATATAGCAACATCTGAAGATATTTTCATGTGTTTAGTTTATATACACCAAAAAAAAATAGCCACCATAGCATGAAACTAGGAACTGCATGAACCGTTAGGGGAAGCACGTTCTAAAAGAGCTGCCTTGATTCTGTGAAATGCTGAATGTTCGTAACTCCCATTTATTTAGATGAGAAACAACAACACAAAACCTTGCAGCATATCTAAGTATTTTTCACTTGAATAGAAAATAAGTAGGTTGCTCCAAAAGTAATGCCTCCTATTTATTTCCATGGAAACTACAACAGCTATGATGGAGTAGCCCTTATAGTTCTTTAGTTGTATAGCATATATCTTCAGCTGATATAAGATTTTTGGATTTCAGCAAAGCTTTCAATACTGCTGTCTTTGATATCTCATCAAATACAATGTTTGTGTAGAAGTCCTTATCTCAGTCTTCAATGAAGGAAGATGTTTAAAGGTATAAAAAAAAAACTATATGAATTCAAAAAGTTGATACCGATGATTCAAGTCCTAGAGAACTTAGGAATATATCACAGAAATGGATGCAGCCATAAAAAAAAAAAAAAAAAAAAAAAAAAAAAAAAAAAGTGATCACCGCTTAATATAAGGTTCTAAATATTTTCAGAGATGTAAGAGAAAATCCACTAGATTAGGAGAAAATATCAGCAAAATAATGACAATATTTGGATTGCTATAATATCAAGAACCAAATAACTTCTGTGGAAAATAACAATACAATGTCACAGTGCAGTTAAAATTCACACAGCCGCTCTATAAATAAATTGTATGTGTATTAAAAGTGAATCTCTGGAGCTCTGATTGACTACTATGATTAATCAATTGACTGGTGGCTAACACTAAGTCAATTAATACCTGACTTAATGTTACATACTAAATGAAGCCTCTCTTCTCTTGTGGTCTATAATTTGTGCATAGAATATCTATGGTAGTTCAAGATATATTCAGAAGTGAGTATAATTTCAAATATCTTTGTTTGGTAAATTTAAACTAGAAACTTGTGAAGTTTTCAAGTTAACATGATACTTGCATTGAGATAGAAAAAAAAAAGATACTGCTGGCTGGCACAGGCTGTGTCTGCATTAACATTTTAGAGCATTTTGGAGAGCAATTGCAGCATAAGAATAGCTGTTTTCTCAGATGAACTTAAATAGGAATCTGATTCAAGTACAGATCTAATGTACTATAACCTCTAGTGGGCTTTAACCATTGATGTACCCTCTGGTTTCAAACCATACACAGAATGAGGACATTCAGTTCTGCTGAACAGGCTAAACGTAGCCTGAAGTAAAATGTGCAAATTGCACACAATATAATGGTTTCAGCACCAACTACCTTGATCTAATGTTATGCTCACACATGCTAACCTGCATGCTAATGTAGGCGTAGCCATGTATTTGCTTTCAGATCATCAATGGCTTCCCCATTAAGGCCAGAAGCATAAATCAAATGAAAATAATAGAGATTCAGAATTAAAAAAAATCTTCATAGTTTTAGCCACCTTTTTCTTTCACTAAAACTTCATAGAAGCAAGATCAGGTATAATTAATGAAGAACTCTTTTCTCAGCCAGGATTTCTCAGGTGAGGTATAAGCCTAATTGGTTTTCATACATTCTTCAACTCATTTCATTTCAGTTTTCTAAAGTCAATGTCAAAAATATTTTCTGTTTTTCCTTTCCATTGAAAAACTGAACTATTGAGTTGAGAAAGCGTAAGTTATCTGGATCCAGAAATTTACATTCAATGAAGTGTTTTATTACCAAAATAAAAGGGGATGGGGGGGGGGGTGAAGTCTTAGAAAAGTAATACTATGAATCTTCCTACTGTTCCCATATGGTAAGCTTAAATGACAATGACAAAACGGATCACAGAAGATTTTCATTGCAATGGTGAACTAAGAGCCTTTTCTGTATAAGTCAATTGGCAATACAAAACAAGAGAAAAGTGGAGATGTCTTGAGGCAGTAAATTAGATTTTTTTCTCAGTTCTTTTTACGTAGAGAAAAAATTCCAGTGCCAGTACCTGAAGATTTAAACATTAAAGCACTGCAATCCCCATTAACAGCATTATTATGTAGGTTTTTGAAAGACAAACACCTGAATAATTAACGCCTTTTATTGCAAATTTCACTTCATATTTGACTTAGCAAGATGATATGAACTAAATTTCACGGATGATAATAGTGACTAACTCGGGTGTAACAATGTATGAGGGCTGCTCAAAAAGTAATGCTTCCAATTTTGTTATGTTGGCCCACAATGTCAGAGGAGGATGCCTGTGATATGGCAATAGAAGCTGAATCTTCCCACCAGTTCTCCATTACATGTTGTTGCTGTGCAACAGATGGAGGCAGAGGAGCAGTCTGACACAATGGCATCTGACACTGGAACATGTATGAAACAAAGGTGTGTCACTGAATTCCTCCATGAGAAAAATATGGCACCCACTGGCATTCATCAATGCTTGCTGAATGTGTATGGAGGCCAAACAATGGCTGTGAGCACAGTGAAGCAGTGGGTGGTGCATTTCAGCAATGACGCCATCACAGCAACTGTGAAACAGTGGGTCACCTCCACTGGTGCAGATTGTTATGAGTGTGGCATGCAGGCTCTTGTACATCTCTGGCAAAAATGCATACCTCATGGTGATAAGTATGCTTAAAAATAGCCTGTTGTAGCTGAGAATTTTCTCTATCAAATAGTGTTATCGTGCTCCTTGTATCTGTTGCAGTTTCCATGGAAATAAATAGGAGGCATTACTTTTGGAGCAAATATGTAATCCTTCTATTAATTCAGAAATTATTTATACAGACTGTAAGCTAGCATGACAACTCTGGTTAGTTGCAGAGTACGATATGGACCAAAAGCAAGAGCTGATAGTATTTGACAACCTTTCAGACTTAAACAATAGTTTTGCCATCTTTTGGAAAATAGTGATGATTTCAACTTTCAATTACAGTCTCTCATCTTGGTCACATATATACAGCATCTGCTTTTTCTTTGCTAACCTCTATTCTCCATCCACATTTTAGACTCAGCCTCCTTTTCCAGATCATGAGGCCAGGTGCATAACATCACAAATACTTTTGTAGTTCAAGATGTATTGGTGCAGATTTTAATCCTAAGCCTTTCCACCTCAGTCTGGAAAGTCCACTTTACCATCTGCCGAAGTTCTTCACGAAAATTTCTGAGCTGGCCCTTTATCTCTGTGCCTTAATCTGCTTTCCTGTAAACTTTCTAGCTACGCATTTCATTACTCTATTGATTTACATCAGTCTACTGTATATCTGCAGGAGCCATCATGTCAAGGCTTTTTTCCTTTCCCAGGCATTATAGCACATCTGTCTTTTATTTCAGATGTTTCACACTGCTGAGAAAACATTTACGATTATTTTTGGCGAGTGGCCCATTGTACTTTGTAGGGGACGTGTTTCTTTGCCAAAAATTACTCTAAGAATCAAAGTCATACAGAAATTACAGAAATGCCAAGTACATTTTCAGTTATTATTACACAGGAAACAAAGTGCAATGAGAAAGGTCTACGTTTTATATCTTAAAGTTTAAAAAATTTAGAAGCATTTTTGGGAATGACTTATAAGCAGCTGAAATCAGCGAGGCACCTGAGTGAGGGGACTACACAGGTGTACTGAGAGATGTTCAGAGCCAAACTGAGGTGCACTCCAAAAAGGACACGTAAAGAAATTTCCTTGCCATGGGTATAATCAGATCTGGCTTAGATAAATGTCTGAGCTTCTTTCCAAGGCTTCTGTCTCAGAAAACTGAGAAAAGCTTTGTGAGTTTTTGTTAGATGTAATATAAGATGGCAGTCAGCTATTTTATCAGCTCTCAGTGTTTTACACAACAAATGCAAAGGTGACACGTTATCAAGATGCAGTGGGATTTTATGTAAACAGCATGACACTGTGAGTCAGGAACCTAGATTCTCCTCCTGATCTTGCTCAGCAGCATTTGGCAAAGTAATTTCTTTGCTTCTCTTTGTTTGGAGCACTATGTAAGTGCTAGTTAATACTAGTGATAGGCAGCAACTGTAGCAAAATACTGTATTTGTGCAGTGGAAGGGAAAAATGTTTTACTTTCCTCTGTACAAGGAGAAAAAATAATCTGATTCAATTTCAAGTTTCTCTGCTTCAGAGAAAGAGCTGGAAAAATATTCTTGCGGGCCCCCATTAAATATATCCTGTGCAAACGTGCTGTACTTGATTAAGAAGTATTTAAGGGTATTAGATAAATATTTTTAGAAAGTCTCATACATACAAAGTATTTTCTCTATTTATAAGTCACAGTAACCAATCCACATAATTATGTGGAAGGAAAAGTGCCCTAGATATTGATTAAAAAGCCTTAATAAACACTCCAGATTAAAGGCTCCCTTTAAAACTCTTGGTGCTCTGCATTTTGCATCTTTGCCTGTACAGGCTGTAGAATGCAGAAGGAAGCCGTCAAAGCTTAACGTAACCAGTCAGTTCATCCATATTCTAAAACATTAGGGGGGATGCATTGAAGCTTGATACGTCACAGCAACCAGACAAGTGTATTGCCAGATCTGTTGTCAAGATCATACACGATCATTCTGATAGCCCATTTTCTAGAGTAGTCTTCTAAGGGGACTCTCAGGTTTTTTAGTTACAATTTTTTCAGGACTTCAAGATGTTCATTTTCTCTGCCTCTCTTGAATGACATGGTCAGAGATTTTATACAGCACATAAGCATAAATTCCTGTGCCTTGTTCTAATTTATTCTTCACAAATTCTTTTCATTTGACAGCTGGCATATCTGCCACTATGATATCAGAGTGGCTGTTGTAAATTAGCTGTGAATACATGTACGTTAGCAAAGAGCAATGAAGAGAGCAGTGAAAGAGCAATGAAAGTCTTTTAAAGTGAGGGTGGTGAAGCACTGGCACAGGTTGCCCAGAGAGGTAGTGGAAGCCCTGACCCTTGAGATATTCAAGGTCAGGCTGGATGAGGCACTGAGCAACCTGACTGAGCTGCAGGTGCCCCTGTTCATTCTGGGGGAGTTAGGCTAGATGGGCTTTACAAGTCCCTTCCAACTCTAAGGATTCTATGATTCTATTAAGTATTATTTGTAGTTGAGGATAGTCAAAGTCATTTTAAATGGTTGCAGGGTTCTCTGGGCTTTGCAATTCCTGCACCTGGGGCATATTCACAGTCAAAACAGATGTTTGGATGAAAGCAAGGCCTGGAATATTTATTGCTCAATAAAAAATTAATAAAATAAGGCATAAGGGTGAGGGCATCTCTCACTTCCTGGAGGGAAAAAAAAAAGTTCTGTATCCATCAACAAATAAAAAAATGAAGCCTGCATCTTCTAGCAAAGCTCACTGTAACTACGGTAGTGTATGTTACTTTTCTGTTAGGGTAGCCACTTTGCCTTTATTTACATATGTGAAAAAAAAAGAGTATATGGAATTGGAGATAACACAGTGATTTTTTTCAACTTTAGAACAAGTGAAGCTACACATCAGTTGAAAAGAAAATTGACCAAGCAACAACAGATAGCTGAGAAAGCATCTCTAAAGCAGGGGTTGTTAGGACATGCCCTCAGGAGCCAAGAATAAATCCATAGGTGGATGAACACGAAGAACCGTGACCTAGAAGTCCAGAACATAAATCACAGCCGTACTAGACCTTACTGGAAGCTAATGAGCTGTGGTCAGTGGAGACCAATTGTTTGCTTTGCTCTGTAAAGGTTAGCAATGGAGCACAACTGAAGGAGGATGAAGCCATAAGAATTCAACTTTTTGAGATTAAATTTTTGAAGCTGTTTATTTATTTACAGGAATTTATAGGAGTGGTTGATTGCTTTTCTGCTGTGTTAAATAAATAGCATGCTTGTTTCAAGATAAGAAAAAGACTTGTCAACTCACAGGCTTGTGAAAATGGCTTTGTTAGGAAAGCTCTCTCTTTGTTGGAAAGACTTTTCTTTTTGTCCTACCCACTTCTGCCCTTCAGTGAAGCAGAAATTACACACAAAAAAATCCCTCTGAAAGGTTTGAAGCTGCAAAGTTTTTACAATTGTTTGAAAACAAGAGAGAACAGAGTAAAACAGAGAAAAGAATTTCTTCCTGAGCATCAGTCAGAAAAGAAAAGCCTGAGTCCATCAGCAGGGTTCCTAGCCTTATGGTATTGCAGCAGTTCTCTAACTCCAGTGAGACAGCAAATTTGATGGCATGATCAGAAATGGTTTTGTTGAAATAATCTCCACATGAGATCATTTCCTTCCTTACGTTCAGGAGACTAGAGAGATGGTCTCAGCCCTGTGCAAATAAGCACATCTGTAGGTGCATCTCTGAATCATGGGCACTCTTGCTGCAGTGTTACCAGTCCCAGTGGACTCTGGGCCGGCTGGATCCCGACTGAGATCCTCTGATGTCATCTGAGAGCTGAAGGGAGATACTTAAAACTGTTGTCAGAGTAATGCTTTTCATGTGGCTGCGGTTTTTCGAGGCTGTGGGGGAAGGGCTGAACACACATATGGCTTCATGGAGGTCTGTGCAGTTAAACAGGAAAGAGCAAATCGCAGTTTCCACAGCATGAGGAAGGAAAACACAAAGCAGAGAAGATTCTTTTCAATTTCTGAGCTTGTCTGTCAGTAGAGCAGAGGAAAGGAAGGTCTTGGAGTTCATCACTGGCCATCACTTATGGTTCACCACAGGACCATCTATGACAAATCAATGGGACTGTGCAATGTTTCCAATGTGCCATTTCCATTTTAAGGTTTGACACTGAATTATGGTGGACTATGAAGCTGGACAAGACGCTTTGTCTGTCAAGACACAGCAGTGCTTTTTCCCACCTGTCAGCCCAGGGATTCTTCAGCCATCATCTTTGACTGTTACAATCTGTAGCAACTAGACAGTTGAAGTAGTTGAATTTTACAGGCATTACAGAGATGACAACTCATTTATGCTTATATGATTTTCCCACACAGGCACTGAGAGCAGAGAAGTGGCTGCAATGCAGACATTTGCTAAATTAGATTTACTTTAACAGATGCAGTTTGCTGCCACATGTCCGTCAGACCCCCAGCTTGTTGGACACAGGCTCCTAACTGCCTATTCTCTTCTAAAAATGAACCTTTGGACATTTTTATAAGTATTTTACCTATTTGGAGAGCATCGCAACATAAGAGAAATAATAATAAATAAGAATACACATAGGAAATGTAATAAGGAAACATAAACAGTACTTTAATCTATTTGTTCTTTAATCATTCTGCCATTACTACCATAGGAAAATAAGATTATATTCCTACCAGGTGAGTCATTGAAAGCTCACTTCCATAATAAATCACTTTGTCAGATGAAGTCTGAAGAAAGCTTAGCATTCCTCCAATTCTGAAATGCATATGCCAACTATCACTTAAATAGTATCTGGGATTTATTTTGAAAAGAGACAGCTAGAGACTTATATTGGCAAGAACAGCTGCAGAAACATTTTAGGCTTTGACCTTCAACAGTGATGATGATACAAAGCTGTTTTCTGTACTATTTACTCTGAATACTGTTTGTCTTTCTACTTAGCTGCTAGCTCCAACCATTCCTTCTGTTTTCCTGTGTCAGCCTTTACTCATTTTCTCCATCAGTCTCTTTACATACTGTTCTTCTGTATCATCTCCCTTTCTTCTTCATTTCTTTTTCTAAAGCTAAGTCATCGTTTTGTCCTTCTTCTCATCCCTATTAACGTACTGCTGCACTGTAACACTCTATGCATATTGCAGTTCTTACAACTGTTACAGTATAAGCTTCTGGGAGCTTGAACTATCTCCTCCAGTTCCTGGTATTATACAGGGCTGGGATCAGAGCTTATGTTCCTAAGGAATGTAGAAATAAAGGCATATAGGGTCACAGAATTGTCTGAGTTGGAAAGTACCTTTAAAGGTCATTTAGTCCAACTCCCCCTCAATGAACAGGGATACCTACAGCTACATCAGGTTGCCCAGAGCCCTGTCCAGCCTCACCTTGAGTGTCTCCAGGGATGGGGCATCCACCATCTCTCCGGGCAACCTGTGCCAGTCCCTCACGTCCCTTATTGTAAAAAAAATTCTCCCTTATATCCAGTCTAAATCTCTCTGCCTTTAGTTTGAAACCGTTTGCCCTTGACCTATCACAACAGACCCTGCTGAAAAGTCTGTCTCCTTCTTTCTTATAGCCCTTTAGATACTGAAAGACCATTCTGAGCTCTCCCAGAAGCCTTCTCTTCTCCAGGCTGAACAGCTCCAGCTCTCAACCTATGCAGCAGAGTTTTGGAGGCCAATGAGACAAACTCAATTTTCACAAGTTCTATTTAGTTATCTAGATTATTACCTGTGCCTGCATAGAACTAACAAGTAAACGTACAGACTATAAATGGCAGATTTCAGTAAAGTTTTTGGTTATTTATCTATGTTAAAGGAACCTTTTGTCTTGTGTAATGCTACATGAAATCATTATGTACTTTAAAACAATTTGACATTCCATAAACATTCTTTCTTTATTCACCTTAACTAGTCTGGTTAGCTGGCCCTCTACTTGATAACAAAGTTCTCTTCAAGTTAGGGATAGGAATAGTTCTCATTGCCTCACCATAGTCTGTTACAAGCCTCTAAATATTTAGCATTTTAAGAATTAATCATTTCAGTGGGTCAAACCACAGTTCTCCTGAAGACAACAGGGTAACACATTGATTTGTCATGCTGAACATTATGCAAAAGGTACTTTTCAGGCCCTTTCAAAAATGGTTTCCATACCTCTGTTCTGTTTCCTAAAAGATCTGCTGGGATTTGACATTAGCCCAAGCTACACTTTTGGAGCTTCATCTAATACCAGTGCCCATTTGCACTCCATGAGCTCTCTACGTCAGCAGCACTGGTTATGCCTGATAAAGACTGCCAAACCATCTGCACAGTGCTTGCTGCATGGGGGCACTGATCAGCTGTGGCAGCAAAGAGGTGGAAGGCTGAAAAGGAGAACAGGAACACTACTCAGGAGCTATACAAAAACAACTCTGGTAACAGCTTCCCCGAAACTAACTCCATAATAGCAATTTAGAAAATTATACGTTATTACTATCACAGTTCTTCCTGTGTATTTGCAGTGAGACAGCCCAGCTTCACAGGAACCAGGCTGGACTGTACGCCCACTAGTACAGAGCTGAGTGCTTCTTGGCTTTGCTACCACAGTGACTGCAGCCATGGACATTTTTAAAAAAGACACGTAAGACATATTGCAATCAAGATGTTTTGGAGAGGGCAATCATCGAGGCTGGCACTGCAGGGGGGTTGGGATGTCTGTATGCAGAGCCCATATGTGTTGGAAGTTTGCACTCATGCACCCAGAGCTCCGAGACAAAGGTGTACTTGCAGTCACCCCAGCTTGGCCCCCCAGCTGTGACATCAGGGCCACCCAGCAACAGTACACCAGGGACATCCACCAAATCTGACCTCCAGGCTCTCATTAAGGAACTCTGCAGTGACAGGCAGTGAGACTAAGCCTGTGTTCTCTAAAAACTAGAGAATCACCTGAGAACACAACTTTAAGAAATAAGAAATGGCCATAGCAGTATATACATCTACTGAAAGGAATAGCACTGAGGCATTTTTATTGAGGCACAAAATATTTCATTGCACATTTTTATACTCTCTGAATAATTTAGGAATTCAAACTCTTTAGAATTTGCTTAATATTCCAACACTTTATCAAGGTTTCCCCTTCTACACTAGTTTACCACATAGAGAAAAGCTATGGTTTGAAAAAGAAAATTATACTACAGCAGCCAGAAGCCTCCTGAATTATATATGTCCATGAAAATTATTTGCAGTCATTTTTATAGATCTTTCTTGCATTTAAACTCTCTCTCAGGTTTTTTTCACCTCAGAAGTCAGGAAATACTTTGAGATTCACTAAGTGTGGAAAGAAAGAGGTATGCATTGTATTAAGCTCTGGATGTCTAAAATGTTTAAAATACAAAAAAATATTATATTTGAAGAAATGGTGAACTGGGAAATTAGTCTTGGCAGCAGGCAAATAACAAGGATAAATTGAATACCACTGTGCGAACATATAGGATACCTGCACTGAGCTTAAAGACCTGGCATGCTACATGATTTTTCAAACTGCTTCTTAGTTGACCCTTCAGGGTACAATGAAATACTCTTCAGTACAGTCCCCTAGAAACCAGTAAAAGATTGTGCATTCAAGAGGCTGTTGAGCAATATCCAATTCATACAGCAGTTTCAGTTGTGTTGACAGGTGGAGAGGGATGTGTGGACTGATCGTGGTCTTGCATATATTTTCCTGATACAGAACTATCATCTTCTCCACATCTCCATTCGCCTCAGTAAACACTGCTGTGAGCAGAACAGGCAGCCCTCCTGCTGGGAGGACAGAGATGCCACAGAGGGCAGGATGGAAGAGAGAGCAATGCAGACAGTGCACAAAAGAGACGAAAAAAGGGATTTATGGAAAGAGAAAGAGAAAAAACGAGCCACGAGGTGAATGTTCAAGGTGTTTAGGAACAGGTGCAGAGGTGAGAGGCTTATAAAATACTGCACTTTTTATTGTCAGCAATTCTTATTCACAAGAAATCCAGCATTTCCTTGGTTCAGTTTGCTTGATTCACAACATCAGGTTGAAGCACAAATCTCCTGAGTCTTGACAATCCCATGTTATAAACAAGAAAGTTTATGTAGCAACAGTAGAAGCTGCACTCATTTCAAGACTCATGTTCAATTTTCTTGAAAGAAAAAGAGAATTTTAGACTTTTCCAAAGAGTGACAGATAAAAGTATACGTACATGTATATGTGTGTACACACACACATGCCCTCCCACACCATTTTTCAGTTTGTTGCACAGGCAACAAGGATGTTATGTGCAATAGTATCTGGCCTGGATGAACTGGGATTGTTCACTGATAACAAAAAAAAAAGAAAAAGAGAGAGAAGAAAACAGTCTGACTTATATGACTGTAGAGCAATTACAGGAAAGTGCTTGTACCTTTGCTACAGCCTTCTCAAGACTTACTCCCTAACGGCAATTTAGAAATTTATTACGTCATTATTATTACAGTTGTTCCTCCTGCATACTTCAGTAACCAGCAGTGCATTATTATGGGTCTCCATAAATAAACTTCTGCCTTTTGTATATGCAAACTCCCCATGTACTGCAAGTTCCATTCCAAATTGTGCAGACACATAGGTGCTTAAACTTCTGCAGCACGGTGGAATTTAACAGATCTACAGTGCAGTAAAAAAATAAAAGCAAAGAGCAAACAACTAATTTGTTAGATACCAGACAGAGTCGGAAAAAAAACTTCTCAGGCTGTGCACAGCTCTTGCCTAGCCACTGTCTTCCTAGCTTCATATCTATCTTTCCTCTTCATGCTACCCAAAGTCACATTTGAAAATGGTAGTATCAATAATGCTAAATATAGGACGTCTTGCAAATGGCTACAGCTTGGGGACTTATATACTTCTCAAACTTCAGCAGAGAGCAGTCCCCTTTCTCAAGTGCAAACTCTCCCTAAAGAACAGCATTCACAGACTAGTTTTTCATCTAGCTTATCAGGACATTGTAGTAGGTACTCCACCATCCTCATGTGTTCCCTCATGTACAGACACAAAGTTTGCCCAGTTCCTTATTTAGACGTACCCAGACCTTGCCGATCATCTCAGGCCAATTCTTTCATTTCTATTGTTTTTCTAGCCTGTTGAATAAATTATTCCAGGGAGCAGCCATAGCTTATAAACCCTCCATGGTTGGAGGCAAACCCTGGTTTTTTTATCTGATTAAAGATTAATTATGTTGCTAATCAGCACAGGAACATTGAGAGATGTAGGAATCCAAGCAATATGGTCAGTGAACAGAAAATGCTTAACTTTCATACAACAAGAAATGATTAGGCCATTGTGCTGTGAAACCCACCAAATAAATTCTGCTTGGGATGTCATGCAGACTACATCTGGTTATTGCTTAAATAAAAGAGTATAGGACTGATGTTGTGGTGTGAGGGGAAGAGAATTTGGGAATGGAGCAGATGAGAAATTTGAAATCATGCAATACCTACTATATGTTCAGGAGTGGGAAGGCAGGGTGATAAAGGGAGAGGTTAAGGCAGATCAAGAAAGTACAAACACAGGAAAAGAAGAAGGAGCATTAAAGGGTCCGGTGACATGTAGGCAGGTGGCTGGTCAGTTTGTTTTTTGAAGCACTGTGCTTAATGGCTACAGATGTCCTATTTTGTTACTAAATTCTGCTTCTAACTCAGCTCCACTGAGAACCACTGCAAGACTCTCAGGGACTTAGGTCTCGGGCAGAGCAGTGAGGGAGACAAAAGCAGTGGTGCCCACACCTCAGGGGCATCATGGAGGTTGGGGAAGAGGCACAGGCTGGGGCTAGCTGTTGCAACAATCCACAGGGCCTGCATGTGTGTGCAGCACTAGTATACTTCATGTTGGACTAGTGGATAAGTAGAAAAGAACTGAGGAATTGGTTTTTCCATTCCTGAAGGTGGAGATAAGGTCCAGGAGCAGCAGGAGCTGGATCTGAAAAGAACAATCTTTCATGACATTGCAGCAAGAAGTGAGGGAATCTACTGGGTCCCACAGTTTAGCTACTCTGAACAGATTCTGTAACAGTGAACTGCTTTAGTGATATTCATCAGTCATCACTTATGAGCAAGATACATAGGGTTATCTAACTCTTCAGCCATGCTTACTTCGGTGGTCGGGTGCTGTGACTTTTCTTTCCCTTGCTTTTTGAGCTTTCTTCAGAAGAGTGTAACAGCTCTGGCTTTTAACATGAGTGTTCAAAAGATGGAAATTTACAAACCACAACTGTGACCTTAATTGTGGTTGTTGCCCAAATATCTGTTCTCCGTGTTTGCTGAAGAAGTGATGAGGAAGACTGAAGACCCCTGGAGGTCTGCTTAGTTATTCTGACATAATATTTGGTGTTCTAAAAAGCATATATCACATTTTTGATAGAGTGGTTTCTTATGTTTCCAGCGATCTCTTACTGTTGACAGTCAGAAATTCAACACCTTTAATTATGGGCGAATGCCTTCATCTCTGAGTGAACTAGAAAGAAAGTGATAAATAACTAGTGAATTATACAATGATCATCTTTGGATAGGCTCACATTTTTCCCATTCACTGCATCTGCAAAGGTAACAACAGACTTAGGAAGATGGTCCTGACTGCCATGCTAGTAGCACTATGTATCTTGTCTCCCAGTCCTGTGACAATTCAATTGTTTCCATGGCATAGGTGTTCAAAAGAGAAACTGAAGCACAGGAATGTCAAAAAGCTACCAAATTATTGTGATGGCTGAAGGACATTATTGCATTGCTTAGGAGGAGCAAATTCACTATCCTGAGGAAGCATTCAAAACAAGAAAGCAAGTCTAACATTTTTTGTCTTTTCTTCCCTGACTTCAAGATCTAATAATCCTCTTCAATTTTTCTTCAGTGAAAAATAGTGTTTTTCAAGTATAAATACAATCTCAGTTTCAAAAGTACACTTTATGTAGAAGAGATTTATTTTTCTTTATTCAAAGTGAGGAAAGGATACATCAAATCAAAAGCTCCTGAGACAGAAAATCAAGGTATACTTTTTCATAAAACCTATCAAGCAGAGGATGAAACACACACATATAGATACACATATAGTGCACAGATATGATATTACATCTTCCTAGTCCACTAATCATATTTTAACTCCAGTCAATTCACCACTTAAGGTCCCATTAAATAAGTTTGGGGCAACAACTGAAATTTGCTGAGTAACCAGAAGGCCAACTTTTTCTGATTGTGATAGTCCAAATGGAAGGAAATAAGTTTCAGAGTTGATCTTCTATCCTTGAAAATAGCCTTTTCCAATTTGATTAGGATGCCATTAGGATGAGTGCCTCTGTCAATTTAAGTCATTAAGGAGTTCTAGAGTAAGACTGCTGAACTTGGAAGAATCTAGGATTTAAAACAATTTATAATGCTCTAGAGAACATTGCATATCCTGAATAAGAGTAGCCAACACTTTTTTTCACACTAAATATTAATGGCTGTGGTCAGTCATGTCTAATAAATGTGAATCTGAGTACTGCCTTGCATTACACGATACTCCTACAGCACAGTATAACAGAAGAGTTAGCATCCTAGCAACTTCTCTGTCTTCATTTAAATTCATACAAAATGAAGGCCAAGTTGAGAAAAAGATTCCTCTAACAGTGAGGCTCTGACAGACTCATAAATGTGACTCATTGTCAGCACTGCTTCTGGGCCTGTCTACAAGTGTAAATGTCTTGTTTGCATCCTCTAGACATCTCAGCAGAGGCGAAGCACAAGGGCAACACCGAAGCTTAGATTGGAGACTGTGCTATTTAGAAATGGAAGGAACAGCAGGAGAAAGCAGAAAGGATTGACTTTTAGTCAGATGTTTTAGAGTAACTCCTTGCAAAACAAACTGCTTCTCATGGCTGGTCCATCTCTTGCTCTCTCCTCGTCTTTCATACATAATTTGTATGCTGAAGAACTGTATCTCTGCTTGTTTCCGCTCCTCTGTGTGAGGAGAAAGAGGAGATTTGAACGTTTTGTATGAATGAGTGGCAATACATAGCACGTGCCACTTGCACCTCATGCTCAGAGACCCTTTTTTTGGCCAAATAAACAAAAGTAAGCAGTACAAGACATAAGTTTGCTCTCTGTATTCAGTGATATGTAAGTGCTAACACTGCTTTTATTCATCTGTGTTGCTAAATTCCTGGGAGACCTCCTGAGATCAGGACCTCATTGCACTGAACCATTATGCAGCTGTAGAACAAAAAGAAAGTTCTCTTTCTCCAAGAGATAATGGATGGGCAGGGTAGATTTGCAGCAAAGCAAGTAGAATTGTGTTAGTCAGTCTGAAAAAAAACTCTTGTGGTCTCAGCAATCTTATGTAGTGCTGATGATTCTGGATTGGAATCATCTTCCACTTCAGAACTGTAAAGCCCAAATTTGGCCTATCAACATTTTTAATACATCAGTAATCATCAGAGACTGTGACATAAATATCAAAATTCTCCATTATAATTAATTTCCTCTATTAAGAAAGATCAGAAAAGCAAAAGTGCAGCAGTATTAAATGAATATATTCATAGAAGTTATTAGTCAATGTAATAAGTCTGCAACCTAATCTATTCTAAAATAATCGCAGCAAAATAAACATAATTAAAAACATCCAAGCTGACATATGTCAAGACAAAGTACGTGTTAGCCGATAACTACCACTGATTGTGAGTCATATACAAGAACGGAAATGAAACTTTTTGTTAACTTTAAGAGATGTCATATCTACTTCTGATTGTAATCTAGATGATATTAAGCTTGCAGTTTAATGAACTCAACCAACAGGCACACTGAGATGCAGAAGTTCACAGAAGCAATGCAATTTAATTATTTGTTTGCTTTCCATGCTCTGCTGTACATCTGTGAAAGAAAGTCAGAAAGAAAGTCAGTTCCATATGCCATGTGGCTACTTAAATGCTCCTTATTACATTTTCCAGGAAGACTTGTATTTCTCTTCCACCCAAACCATGATCTAGCTGGTTATTCTTTCTGAAAGAAGCCAAGAGGTAGTCTAGTGCATGACTAAGAGGTAAGTAATCAACAGGTAAATTCTTTTACTATCTCTTTGTTGAAGGGAAATCCAAATTTCATTTGGTAAGGAGACAGTTTTCTTGAAACTAAATTGTCCCTCAAATTTTTAATTAATAAGAAGCAAGAAATTACAGTGCCTTGTGATGTTTCCTGTTCTGCAGCAGTGTTTCCCAGGCAGCTGGCAGCTTATCACTTACATATCCCATGGAAGCTGCTTGGTGATCTAGTGTCTTCCAAAAAAAGGCAAAACATGATGCTTTTGCTCGAAGCATACACTCTTGCCACTGTCTGATTCATTGTGAACCAACAAAAGTCTGGATCTGCTGAAAGCTAACTTTGAAGCAGAAGGAATAATACAACCTTTGTCTTAAGTCACATCTGGTCCCCACATCTCTAGGATGCCACAGCATCTTCTCTTTTCCTTTCGTATTCTGGGAAAGCCCATAGAAGCCTTGTGAAGTGTTGCAGGTGTCAGAGCTGCAACTTGCTCTGAAAAGAGATTTGCATAGGAACAGGTGTACCAGATCTGACTGAAGGTCAAACTGCCACAGCTTTCTCAGGGTGCAGCTGCAATGCAGTCTGTGCTGTTCTTGGAAAAAAGCTGTGGTCCAAAAGTTCCTGACTCTTGAACAGAAAACAGAGTATCAGAACATCCTCACCAAGTCCTGCTGAACTTGCGTTATACTATCAAGAAGAAACACAGAGCAGGACTGGTTAGCATCAATAACTTGGCTGTACTCTGGCTCTGACAGCTTATCCAAATTCTCATGTTAAACAGACCGCTAAGCCTCATTGCTCACCCAGGGGCTGGATTTTCAGCTCATTTCCCAGGATTCTAAAAACTGTACAGTGAACTCATCATGAAATCATACCTTTTATGCTGACATAGCTAAAATGCAATTAGGACACTACTAAGAATGTTGTATATGGAAAGCCTTGTACTTGTTTTTTTCTTGCAGAGATCACAACATCAGAAGCTGTCAATTGCTTCAGGTATCAGGGAGGGATTGAATATTGAGTTCATAGTGATGCTTGGTACACAGACACAATGCTCAATTGTACTGCTAATATTTAGGAATGCTGTGGGAATTCATTTTAATATCAAGACATAATAACAACTTCAATAATAATTCACTATGTATACTACTTGTTTCATACACCATGTCTGCCTTTAGTATG
Source organism: Numida meleagris (assembly GCF_002078875.1). NCBI lineage: Eukaryota > Metazoa > Chordata > Aves > Galliformes > Numididae > Numida > Numida meleagris. The sequence continues at coordinate 112,177,664 of NC_034409.1, read as the reverse complement.
TTAGGTAAAATTTAAAATGTTACTTGCATTTCTGAGTTAGATGTGAATCTGAGATATCACTATGACTGCATAAATTTTGGACCTCATCTCTTACTTTGCATCATCCCTCCTTGCAAAAATTGTGCAGTAGGAGATAGAAGTCCCACTCTTGTCTTTGATTTTCAGGTATGCAACAAAGTGTGGAGATAAATAATTCTAATAGGGCACTGAGACTGTAAAGACAAAAATACATATATAATTTATCTTTCCATATTTTTATCTTCTACTGCATTTATAATTTCTGTATTCATCCCTATTAAACTTTAGGTTTAGGTGCAAATATTGTTTACAATTACTTCTTCTTAATAACTAGAAATGTCAGTTTTACTGCTCAAATTCTACTATTAAGTAAGTCTGCCTTCCTAACAAAACCCTGCTAAACTAGAGAAGTCTGACTTTCCATTTTCTACTAAAAAGAAACTTTACATGTTCTCTGAAAAGAGAGAAATGATTTGCAGGTTGTGAAAGCACAATGTCACGCATTTCTCTCCTTCCCAATTAATCATAAAAGTATACTAGATACTATGATTCATATACTGAAATGCAATGCATATAAGTTTAATTAAAAAATATAGCAGTGTTTAACTTCCAGCAGAGAAGAACTAATACTGAATTTCTGTTTCGTTTTTCTATAATTCTTTCCTTGATCAAGCCTAAACACCATTTTTCTTACATCTACTAATACCAAAGACAAATTGATGATACTTAGTGGCCTACTTTGAAATGTGATTTTTATTCTCGTAGTGGGAGAAGACCAGAAAATCCTCAAGGAAAGAAAGAATTGATTTACAGATTATACATTTCTTTGAAACTGTGACAGAGGAGGAAATACATTTTTTGCATTGTAAGGAATTTAAACAAGCATCAAATTTATGATGTATTCTAAACTATGCATGAATAGGTAGAATGAAAACCTATTTAACAAACCAGTGTATTCTTATTCCCGCCCAGGCTGGCAGATCAGAAGAGACAGCTTTAGTTATTGTAATTCAGGAGTATAACATCTATAAAAAGCTGTAATGTAAACACAGAAAATAAATTTTAAAATGATTAAAAGAATAATTAAATTACAATTCCTACCAAGACAGTCAACTGCTTAGCTTCAGATTCATTATAGATAGTAAAAAAGTAAAAAAGTACTCATTTAATCTTGGTTATTGTGTTGTTTTTTGTTTGTTTGTATGTTTGTTTGTTCTATAAAAAGATGTTAAGGAAACAGTGAGTTGAAACCACTGTATAAATAGTAGAGAACATAGTTCAAGGCCAGTCATAACACACTTATTCAATTTTTTCAAGTCAAGAAGAAATTTTAAAATCTTGGCAAAATATTTTCTCACTGAAATAGTTCATAAACTAGAAACTAAAGAAAATATGTGTCTTGGAGCTTTATAACTCTGTAATGTTAACTGTGAAAAGGTGAATGGAATGCTCTAATCAAAAGAAAGAAAAGAAAAACATTTTTTTACAGAAGGCAGAAATAAAGCAATTTAGCATTTCTAAATAGAGTCCATCCTTGATAAACCCATCCAGCTCTCCCCCCAACAGCTACTTCCTCGTCACTATCCACTCGACTCTTCTTGACTTTCAACACTAGTTGAAGAAAGACAAAGCAATATAATAGAAAGTGAAACCTAGCAATAAGAAGGGTGAAGCACATTCTCCCACTCCCACAATGAAGACTCATGAGGGGTCAAGGCATCTTCCACTATTTTGTGAGAAAGTTTCCAAATCCTCCCCAAGGAGCAGGAGAGGGACCCCACCATGGACACCGAACACCTACTACACACAAGAGAACTGTAAAGAGCTCTTTAGATAAAATAATAGTGATTCTTAGGGCTGACTATGTTCCTCTGATTATTCTAGGGTGGAAGCAATTTGGATTCAGTTTAGGCTTCAGAAGCCAAAAGTGATGATGTAGGGAATCTCTTCCTATTCTCAAACAGTAGCAGATATTTTTTATGTTGTTGGACATTTCTACAGCGTTTGGAAACAAAATTTCAGGGTCACCTGGTGTTATCTGACAGAGATAAAAGAATGCAGGCATAATGTATCAGTGCTTTTACAGGAGTAGACAAAAGAAGCAGTTGCAGCAAGCTGTACCTCTAGCACTAGCCTAAAGGTATTAGGTATAAAAGTAGTTCCTCTGGAGAGGAGAAGAACTGATTCCACTGTATGAGCTTCATCAGGAAAGAAAAAAAAAGAATTAAAGTAAATATCTGGTGGATATTATACAGTTCTGCTGGTGCTTCACAAGGTAAAATCACCCCACTATTATCACGAAGACCCGTTATGTTACATGATCGGTTCATGAATGAAAAACAGGCTGCTGTCTGGGCATAAGGAAAAAGACATGTTGTTTCAAGGAAAGCATTTTAAAGAAGCCACTGTGACAGTTCAGTCTTTCTTGTTTGAAAAAATGTGTATCAAATTTGCTCAAATTTGTCTGCAGCAGAAAAGATTTCATACTAGTAACAAATGCTGGTGTAGCTACAAAGAACTTTGTAACCACACGGCAATTGCAACTCGTTTTATTCATACTTTGTTGTTACCTCTTTTGCCCATGAGTACATTAGGAAACTGTATGAACACGAATGCACTAAACCTGTCCTAATTACTTCCCCATTACTAATTAGCATGTTATATTCGTCTAGTCAGCCCGTAAGTAGACCTGGGGCTAGAATATACTTGAAGGTCCAGGCTGAATAATCTCTTTAATAACTTTGTAATTACACAGTTGAAGTTTTTATTATTAAATAATAACCCAGAGTTGATGTTAAGGAGAGGAGAGCAGTCTGAGACAGTACACTCAAAGAAACAATGAATAAAAACTTGTGATATATTCCCCAACATAAATATATACCACCAAGTATGCTGAAAAGTACTTGATTACCAACACAAAGCACACTTTGAATGCTCCAAGAGTACATGATAGAAATTGCATGAAGAAAATGTAAACATGTCTCCCACAAACCTGTAAAAGTATTACTTATTGCACGACTGGAAAGCACAGAGTAATATGAACTATTGTGAAGATTAGCAGAGAATAGGAGTTTGGATGATAAAACTGTCATACAATTTGTTTGATTATTAGGGATTGTTGGAGAACAGCTTAGGTAGTGTTTCCTTAACAGGGCAGTAAAAAGTTTTAACCAGTGTTTTCATACAGATTTATTGCTAATAAAAGTAGCTTTGTCATATAGCGTTATTGCTAATATTTTAACTTTGAAAGCGATCTCAGCTTCTCTTTCATATTATGCTATCAACCATAAAAGGAATGTAATAACTATTCCTCCAGTGTAAGTTATTTTTCTTAAAAATATGCTGACACTATATCAAATAAAGATCTTGTTTTTCAATATTTACTCACATATATGTACATATATACATGCAAATATTGATTGCATTGAATTCCCCAATAGATTGAAAATTATGTTGGTCACTCTGAAAGTAATGCTCCTACAACAGGTACAAAGAGCACAATAACGCTACTTGGTAGAAAAAGATTCTCTGTTACACAACACTATTTTTCAACATAGTCACCAACAGTAGCTATGCATTTTTGCCAGCAATGACTAAGAGCCTGCGTGCTGTGTTTGTACAAGCCTCACCACTTCACTGTGCTCACATCCGCTGGCTGATCTCCATTAAGCATGCAGCAAGTGTCAATGAATGTCAAGGGGTGCCATTGCTTTTGCATGGAGTTCAGTGACACACCTTTTCTTCATCTGCTCTTCCCTGTCAGACGCCACTGTGTCAGACTGCCCCTCTGCTGCTATCTGTCACACAGCAATAAAATGGAACAGGATAGTCATGTGAAGGTCCAACACCTACTGCCATACCAGCAGCATCTGCCTCTGATGTCGTGGGCCAACATAATAAAATAAGAGGCATTACTTTCAGAGCGGTCCTTGTATAATTTTATTTTAGATGTATATACAAGTATATATGTGGGTATTTTTAGTGTTAAAAATATGTATCAGAAATTTTTTAAAACAAAGGCAGATTAAAATTCCAAATTAAAATGATGACAGCTTCACCTATTCACTGTTTTGAATGCAAAATAGCATATGAGGGTCTAGCACAAATCATAAGTATTTTGCACCAACTGGTATGGGCTACAGGTTTACCTGTAAATATGGAAATTAAAACTGGAAACATTTTTTTGGTAAAGATAACTTGGGCTATAGTTTGCCATTATATTAACACCAGAAGGGTCATTTCAAACCAAGAGCTCTAAGACAGTTTAGGTTATTATCCTAGCTCTGTCTCTTAGGTAATGTTGTGACTCAAAAGCCCCTTCATTGGTCTTCTTTCAGGATCACACATCAGTTCCTCAGGCTTTTCTCCGTCTCAGGCACCTCCCTGTCCTTTGCCCCAAATACTATATAAAGACCCTCTGCCAAGATCATCCGATTTCCTGAGTAATCTTGCAGCAGGATACGTTTTGAGAGAAAACGTTTGCTTTAAATGCTCATAGCTTATCAGTGGCTTCAGGTACACTTAGGGATGGGGAACAGAAGCAGCTTTTAGTGCATCTCTCTAGGCAGGTCTAGGACTTATTTGCAATCTAGGAAATAAGGTCTTAGAGGTAACATTGAGGTTTCCCCAGAAGCCTGTCTACAGGAAGATTTATAGTGTCGAATCCCAACTATATAGATATACACAGTACATGTATTTTTAACTTTCTACTAAAGAATTAGTTCAGAATTGTCATGTCTTGCCCACGAAGGGAGTGAGGGGTGATCAGATTCAAAAATCCCCCTAGTTAGATCAGGGTGAAACTGGCACTCAAAGTCCAAACACAATCATCAATTTTAACGAGAATCTCTGTACTGCAATTATCTTGAAGTACTGGCACTCTTACGATTATGTCTATGTAAGCTGTGCAGCTAAACTATGTGGCTGTGTTAGAAATCAAAATAAGCCTTGCATTGCTTAACAAATTTACGAGGGAAAAAGAAATAAAAGAGAGAGACAGAGGAGGTAAGGGAGATGGATGGACAGAGAAAGAGATCACTGGTCCAAGTTCCATCACTGGTCGAGCCAAGGGGGGATCCTTGGTCTGTGAGAAGAATGCAGAAGGATGGCATGGAGCATATGTGAAGCAAAAAAGAGTCTCCATAGAAAAAATACAATTAGCAAGAGATTTGGATTCAGCAGTCAAGTTATGCAATGCTTAAGTAAGGCATCATAGCTTGGCCTAGCTGTGTGTCCTCAGAAATACCCTAAGGTTCTTGCCACGCTGAAAAGCAGTATTCATAAAATTTGTTTTGTAGTTGGTAAAAAATGCGGCGTTAACACTTCACAGCAGTGCTGTGAAGCAGTCAGAGATAAGAATAAGAGAATACTGCACTTCAGTTAAAACCTCAGGGCAAAATTATATGGGGAGAGTACTCTCATCAGCTCTGCCAGCCGAAGCCATCAGTGACTTGCAGCCTCTCATTTTTAAGTGCATTGGGATCATTCACAGCAATCAGACAAGAGACAAGATGTGCACCACATGTTTGTCTTATCTGCAAAAGATACTCCTCTGTTTCTTGGAAAGGAGTCTGCCCTCAGTGTGGGACCCTAGAGGTGGAGGCTTGCTCCAACTCCCAAGGAGTTCTCTCAAGGAGAAAGGAGTAACCAGTAGCAGCACTGACTCTACACAAAAGAATCTTGACAAGACCAGAAAGTTGACTCTGCTGTGCTCCTCCTCAGTGTTGGCATCTGTGTTACCATTTCTGTTTGATCAGGAGTGGACTCCCGAAGTTCATCATCTTCCCTCCTTCCCCTTTGGTTATCAGTGGGGAGAGGTGTCAGAGTTTTTGGGTGAAACTAGACCAGAAATTGTGCCCTGAATGTGTACCTAAGAATGTAATAGGGCTTCAACCCATGGGAGGACACCAGAGTGATTCTGAAGCAAACCAATCACTTGGAAAGTAAATCCTCCATGTTCTCAGACCTTATTATCTCTATCAGCCTGATGTTATAGAGTTGCACAGTTTGCTGATGCAGATGAAGAAGTATGGCAATGTAAGGGCAAGATAAACCTTGGCCACCTGTCAAGAACAGATTGAAAATTTGTCAAGTATTTTTAACAATGATGAGCTGCAAAGTGACCATGTGTTTTATTTTACTATAGATGGCAGAGGAGACCCTTTAAGAATAAGGTATTTTGCAGATTCGTGGGATTTTGACTGTGTTTAATCCTCTACACCCTGTAAAAGATTTGACCTGCCTCTAAAGATGTTATTTGTTTCTTGTGGCTAGCTTCAGATGAAATCCATATAAACTTGGATTTTTAACTCCAAGGTAGCTCAGGAGCGTTGATCTCCCAAGAGCAGTTAAGGAGTGGGCTGATAACAACAGCCGCTTACTGAACTATGGCATTCTGGGAATATTCAAGGTGTTCCCAAGAAGTTTTTCTTCAAGTAACACAAATACCGGCTTCTCTTACCTTATGAGGTCAGAAGGAGTCACAGCGCAAAATGGCTCAGCTGATGATATGGTGAATAACTTCCAGTTATTTGTCTGGCATGACTGTGCTGTCTCTTCAGCCTCCTGAGAATAAGTAAATGTCAAAGCATCTTTAATCCAACAGCTGAACATTATCAAAAACTGGTGTTCAGTATATTCATGCCAAGCTGAAAAGGAAGGGTGGCATGGGTAATCTGACTTCATCTGCTGTGCCTAAGCACCATCTGGCAGTGTAATGAAGAAGGGCAAGCTAAAACCAGATTAAATTTACCTGAAAAAAAGGATCCCTGAAATCTAGACCAGGCATTCAAAGGGCAATCCTTTTCTTATTGACTTCAGGCCAGAATGAGTTTATGAGCTGTCTTAATTTATCTTACTTCCCCTTCATGTATGCAGGGAAATAGAAACCTGCATAAACTGAGTAGTAAATACCTTTCGTGAGAGCTCTCTCCTCCCCTCTGCCCTCACAAATATCTTTTGAAATAGAATTAACTTGGCTCCCAGGTTTCTAAGTGTATCCAGAAAAGGCCATTACGCACTGGCAGGGTTATCCTGCTGAAGACAGCAGAGACTGCCAAGGAGCTACAAGTTAGGGGGATTAGTGGAGAAGTTGGTGCTGATGTGAGGAGGACTGGGAGCCCCCGGGAACCCATAATTTACCCACTGCTCCAGTGCCCCTCACTTCAGGAGTCCCTCTACTGACAGTTGAGAACAGAGGAAAAACATGACCTGCTTCCCTTGAAGGTCCTCCAGTGGTCTTCTTTGATTAACTGTTTGCAAGAGAGATGCAGCTCCACACTGCTATTTTCTTTTTCTGAACTATTCATAGGAAATCAATTGTAAGTAGTATGAGCTGCTGCAAGTAGAAAGAAAATTGTCAGGGCCGAGCAGCACTGGTAAGGGAATCAGCATTAGGAAAGCCTACTATACTGAGAAAGCTTTTTTTCCTTCTTTTTGAAAGACGTACATTTAAAGTATAATCTCCAAATGAGATGCTGGGTTTGAAATATTTTTTATACAACACATTCTCTACGTTCCCAGGGGCTCTTTAAGAAGAGCAGAGAAGCAGTGAGAGGCAACAGAAGATAAAAATAACAATGAAGCTTTGGAGGATATCTTTGCTTCTTACCCTGTTGTTGGATCTATGTTAAGTGTTCTTCTGTTGTCACATACTCTTGGGAATAGAGGTTTTTCCCTTAATTATTAGATTTGTACAAGAATTGATGCCCCACAAAGAAATAACCCTACCAAGGGAAAATATTTTACCTAAATACAGAAATTATTTCTCCCAAACATGTTTGAAGATTAAAATAACAGATCTAAGTGTGGAGACTGACTAAAACAAGGAATTCCAGAAATGGTATTCCAGGCAGAACTGATTTAGTCTCACTACCTCTTCCATTATCCTTAGTCTGAAGGGATTTCTAAAAGCTGAACTCTTCATCTAATTTCAGAGAAATCCAAATATACAAAAAGGTACTACTAACTTTGCTTTGTTTTTTTCTCTTCGTATGTATAATAATACACAATTATTTTAAAAATATGGAATATGCAATATGTTACATATTATAATATATTAATTATATAAAATTAGTATGGTATTATATAACTACTACACTATATATACTCTCTATAACTGTATAATGATGCATTGGTTTCACAGGTGTAAATAAATTTGCTGAAGTTCTTACTGTAGCTGTCTATATTGTTCTTTTTTTAACTTTAAATCAAGTAGCTGCACATATTGAATATGCTCTCATCTACAGAGTATGATGGCCTCTGCCCCAGGTACTCCTTGGTTGTTAACCCTCAGCAATCATACTGAGGATTGAGATCATATATTCCCCTCTTACCTTTTTTTTTTTTTCGCATACTTTTCAAAACATTACAAGAGATCACCAAATGTTAGAAGATGAAGGAAGGTGGGCTACTATAATCTCAATCTCTTCTTTCTTGAATTGCCTGATACGAGAACGTGATGTAGCTCTGTTATTGGCAGTGCTTGATGATTTAGCCCTTGACTTATGCTGTTTTTTGACATACCTGAAAATAACATATTTCATTTTAAATTTAATTTTTTTTATCCAAGTCAAAATAAGGCAAAGAAGAAAGGGTTGAATCTGAAGCCACTTTTCCCTTCAATCTGGCTGATGAGCTGGAAAAATAATCAGTACCATCAACAGTCTTGGTTATGTGCACACTGAATAGAACTGACACAGCAGTGCTTCTGAAGGAGTCTGAACTTAAAAACAAAAATTACTAAGCAAAGAAATTCAGTATTAAAGGATGTATCTAACAAACAAAATATTTACTTGTAATCAAGAGAGACACCACAATCTTAAACCTACCCAAGTAGAGAGAACACTCTATTTGGAGATAGATAGGAATATTCAAAGTTCATTACACAAATAGTCATCAAACTAAAAATGAGAGCTGGTATTGAAACATGTGACACAGCTTCTAAAGAAAGCTCATAATGCATTTTCTTACCATTTAATTATCTAGATTCAAATCCAAAACCTAAATTTGCTCGCTACTGTGCAAACTTAGCAAAGAGAAATAGTCAAAATACTCTGTCATTGTTTCAAAAGACATGCAAGGAGAGTCAAAATTTAAAAAGTTCTTTTAAATATGTGCATATTATCACTGACACATGCACACATATACTTCCTCTCAAAATATATTTTACACTGAGCAATATATATATAACAGAAATGTAATGAATTTATTAAAATATTTTAAATATTAATGTATATGAATATATTGTATTATATATATAAAACATAGCAAATATAGATTATACATTGTAAAATATATGCATACTAATGTATTCCATAAGTTAAACTTATGTCTTGTGTTTTGTCTAATCTTTAATAGAAACAGACTGGTAGAGTAATACACATACAAGCTGCTGATGTATGTGTAGTTTATCTTCATTGAATGTGTGTCAGGTTTAGGAGAGGAATTTCCTATGCTGTGAACTTTATGAAGTAGTGAAAGGGCTATACATGGTGAAACCTTTTACCTTCTTACAATTTAATTCTAAAAGGCAATTCTGAAAGATTTGCTGTCACCGATTGGCATGTGCAATTTGCACCATGGCTAGTGGGGCTCATGCACAAATCAGTATCAGCAGATGCTCCTAAATATGCCTTGTACTCAAAATAATTGAAAACTGTTTTTACTGTATATTTCTTGACTATAAAAAGAAAAATATCCCCCACCTACTATAATTCTTACATATTATTTCCCTGAGAAAATGTCAAAAATGTCACTGAGCTACCTTGCATGTGGCAAAGCATGAGCATCTCGATACCTACCTGTGCAGCCTGCTGTACGGAGCCTGCCTTTGCAGGGGGGGTTGGACTCGATGATCTCTAGAGGTCCCTTCCAACCCCTACAATTCTGTGATTCTGTGAAAGCATGCTGTTCATTGCCTGTCCTAAGAAAACGAGTTTGCTGTGTAGCAATCTAGCTCCTACTTAAGGACAGAAGTTAAAACAAGATTTTTTGGGGGGTGGGGGGTGCAGGGGGAAGGTAGGGAATTCATTGGAAAGAGCCTTCCCATTTTGGACTTCTTTGCTATGCTATTGACTTTAAACATTTTTTTCATGTATATTAATTCATATATTAATCCCAGATAGGCATCATGGGGTCTTCTTCCCCTCTGCTATTTCATTTGAACTGGTGAAAATTCATCCTTTTCCATAAGAGCTACGACAGATTCAGTCTGAACTGTGTTAATGGAAAAAATTGTCACTGAGCAGGAACAGAATAAGAATAGCTCATACATTCTTTTTCTCAGAATGACTCTCAAGCATTTTTCTGAGCTTTCTTAGAAAAACTCATATCCAAGAGACAACAAACATAGTAGTAAAATTGCTGGCTATGAATAATGCTCACATAATTATATATAGATTCTATACCGTAGGAACATTTCTGATGGTTCTGTGTGACCTAAAATGAAGTAAGTCTTAGCTTACAATTCTGCAACAGATTTCAGAATATTGCATTATAGTTTACTGAAAAAAGTTGTTTCCAAAAATGGCCAACTAAAAGTTAAAACCAAAGTATTTCACATTTTAATATGAAAAACATACTTTATAATATATTGAACTGTTATTGTTTTTGTATAAAATTTCTGGTATTGGATATATTTCCACTTTAATTTTTTTATCAGATTTTCCATGGAAAAAATCTGATAGCTCAGCCTCTTGGATCAGAGGTCAAATTATTTCAGTTTGTTTATATGAATTGTTCTAAATAAAACTATATGGTTGAATCATAACGTAAATCAAAAGGCAGGCAAATACAAAAAAGAAAGACCTGGTAGGTTATATTCAAGTACATCAATCAGAAGGACTATCTTAAAGACTGGTTCAAGAAAACAATATTTACTCCAAAGCTCTATGTCAGCTACCGTACTGAAAGAAATGGAAAGCAGAGCATTCTTTACAGTGGATGAAATTTAACTCCCCTGGGAGGCAATGGGATCCTTCTTCTTAACTAGATTGTGGTTTGGGTTCTATTTTTATAATTTCATGACTCAGAGACATATATGGTAAAATGAAGCATTCAAGGTTGTTCCAGAATAAATTATTTGGTTTTGTTATTGTTTTTCCTTTCCTGAGGCAGAGCATAGTGGTTGGTCTTTTGACTTTAGTATTGTGAAGTACTGCAAACATATTTGCTTATTTTCTCATCTGTGACAGGAGAAGAAAAACACAGAACTGGATTTGAAATAAGCTAGAGGCATGAAATAAAATGCTATAAATACAATGTATTTTTATATCACAAATTTCATATGTTTCCCTTCAATGCTTCAGAAGAAAAGCTGTGGGGGAAGGCCATGAAACTTTCCAAGAATGTGAGCAAAATATGTCTCCCACTCTGATTTACCACCTCAAATGAGACTGGAATCTCTCAGATTTTAAGACAAAGAGGACTATATATGAAATGCAGGAGAAATAAAAGGTAGAAGAAACACTCCAGAAATTCTAACCTTAATAGACTCAGAGAGACACACAAACTTCAAAGAGGCAAAAAGAAGAGTCAACAGATGCCAGAATAGAATAGTGTTCTTCAGATAGAAAATGCCTTTGAGCATATGCATCCTTTAAACGAAAAAATTAAATGACTATGTGATACTGTACGCATATTCTAACAGTGAATTTTAAAAGAATCTAATGTGCAACCTGCTTGCTAACATTTGGAGCTAGATAGGCATATACAAAATAGCTGGCACCACTGGAACGCTCTGTGGACTCCAGTGGTGTTATAAAGTGCATCAGGCTGTGTATCCAGAGATAGATCACCAGTGCTTTTCCTCATAGGAAGGATCTATCAGCATATGATGGGCCTGTTCTCATTGTCAGCATGTAGAATGTGGCAAAGGGCAATTCCTAACTATCAAACATGGGATTAGCAGTTTACAGTATCTAAATAACTATAAGCTAGTAAACAGCAGTTAATTATTGGATGCTATTGCTCTGTACTTTATATCATGGGGTTTATGTAATGTTTCCAACTCTTTTTAAATTCATAGAATCCTATAATCATAGAATCACCAAGGTTGGAAAAATACCTCCAAGATCATCCAGTCCAACTGTCAAATTCATATAATTAAATTCCATGATACAGTTCTAGACAACTTGATAATTTCCTAATGAAAGCATTGAAAGCAGAATGTAAAATTTTCACTTTCATTCTATTCATTTCTTTATGCATTAAGATTCTTTCAGGGATGTCAGTTTTGACTTGAGAAGACCTGCAATGCCACATGTTGCGTGTAAGTGGTATGGGCCCCTGAGCTTCTTGTGCATTTCTTAAAGATATCAGTGTTCAGGGTAATTGGACTGGGAACTGTTTCCTGTGCACTGGTTGCAGATTAAGGAAATTAAGGGAACAACAGTTAGAAAGGTGCATTTCTGATTTAATTTGCCCTCTGGAATGACAGAACTATTCAATCAATTTTGAGCATTACAACTATTCTGGAAGACTGCCAGCCAGGGATATGTAACTAACTTTTTAGCTGGATTTGAAACAAACAGAACAGGGAAGAAATCGGTTCTGTTGTAGTATGAGAGAACTGAGGGTTTGCAAAACAAGCTGACTTCAATACGTGTTGACTTTTAATTAGAGAGAAAGTCACTAAAAATGATTTCTTAAAGGCATTTGAAGTGATGGACTAAGATAGAACAGGACAAATTTTTCTGAAAAAGAATATTACGAATAACTTTATGAGGAAAAGAAATGAAGAATTTTTCCAAAGGGAGAGTATATAACTAAATATAAAGAAATACTAGTTTTTAAAAATTGTTATTGCAGAAAATGTGATAAATAAATAGTAGAAGAGATGGTTGTTAATGATAATTGTTGTCTAGCATCCATAAAACTAAACTATATAACTTTCAAACTGGAAAGGAGTTTGGATAGGTAAATATTAGACACTTGCTTTCCCATTGATTATTTTCTTCTCTCTTTTATAAACATGAATAATAGTAATAAAACTGGAGAACTGTATTAGTGGGTCAGTGATTGAAGCAGGAATGCTACAGTGCATAGCACTTTCTCTGTAGTATTGCTCTCCTACTTCAGTAACAAGATGCAAGTTGCTTGATGGAATTTTCTCTGATGTCAGCCATCAGTGGAAATAAAAAGCTGTTAGGATTTCCCTGAATTCTCACTAACAAAATAACTATCAAAGATAAATTTCTTCAAAATTCATAAATAATGAGACCACTCCAAAAATCACATCATAGGCTTTAAATTTTTATAGAGTCATTATGAATTGATTCCATTTAAATTAAAAGGGAAGATAAGTAGTGCTACATTTGGCATTCTGAAAAGGTGAAACTAAGAAAATTAATTAATTCATTGCACTGTGCCAAGAAGTGCAGATATTTGAATGATTTAAACCTGACACCTCCATGAGTTATAGATTCACGGCTACCAGAAGTGTTTATGCTGAGGAAAAAGGAAAAAAAAAATAAAAATGAGAAAAAGGTAAAAAGAAAAAAAGGAAAAAAGGAAAAAGGAAAAGGAAAAGATGAAATCCCTTTAAGAGATTAATTAAAAACCTGTCAAGAAAGGGCTAAAGGAAAGAAGTGTAATGCTGAACTGTATTGGGACTGAAGGGGAAATATCAAACTTGAGCTATTAATAAATATTTGTTTCACATTTTGTTAAATATTTTTGCAATGTTCTGATGAAATTTCCTGATGAAACAGTATAAAATATTGTCTGACTGAATAGCAGCAGGCACAGAGAAAGGCTGAAGGAAGTATTAGTAAGAATGTAGTAAGAATGCTACAAGAGCTATTTACATTTGGCCTACAAAAGAAAAGAGGAAGTGTTCCACAATCTTTTTAAAAATACATCTCAGCAAAAATAACAATGAGAGAGGAGAGCTATTTAAATATATATATATATGTATACACATATTGGAAACATAAGATATTCATAAATGCATTTTACTGAAATTTTAAGGTTTCTAATTCTCAGAGCTTTGAAGATTTGGGATGTAGAATAACATTCTAGCACTCAGCAATATAACCTTGAAAAAGACCCTAAGAGGTCCTGTACAGTCACAAGTACCTTAGTGCAATGACATAATACTTTCACTAGCTGTACAATCAAAAATGTGCTGTAGATTGCTACCAGCTGTGACCTGACCTCTGGCTTTCCAGCAGTGAACTGCTAATTCTAAAGACATTTGCCTTGAATGTATCATAGGATATACATCATTTTCACCTTTCAACTTCTGTCTTTCAGCTCAGAGTACTGGAGTTACCATTTTTGTAACAATGTATATGGTTTACGCAATACTACTGAAGAGGGAAAATTTGCTTTTAGAAATTTTCCAGAAGATACAATTTTTGTGAATATTAATTATAGAGGCTATAGCATTGACAAATAAGTACAAAGTGTGAATGGACACTAACACACATAAAACAGACAATGTCTAAAGTGCAAATCAAAAGTATGTGACTAATATGCATTAAAAAAAAACACACAAAAACACACAAACAAAACCAAAGAAACAACAACAACAGAAACACAAGCAGAAATGAACATAAAAATCTTCCAGATAAGCTCAAGGAAGCTTTTCAATTAAAATTCCATGTGCTTGAGCCAAGACCAGAAGTGATTAAAGTCCTATGTAATCCAAGTGATATTTTCCAAATAATTAACATCTTAAACTTCATCTCCTGGGTAGAGTGAAAAATTATTCAAGTCTTTTAAAACATATTCCTTTAATGTATTTAGATATGGCACAAAAGAACTCTTATTTTTACGTGATTGGCAGCACCGATGAAATACATACCCTATTTTTTAAAAGAAATATTTCTTTTAGCTGTAAGACTGCTTTTTTAAGTGCCTGCAGGTTTTTATTTAAAATCTCTAATCTTAACAACAGTTACATCAAGTAGGAGGTTTAACCTGATTCAACATGCTGCTACCAGGATTATGAGAACTGACTTTTCAAAATACTTTGTCCCAGCTCTACAAAGTCTGTGCACAATAAGGTTTTTCATTCCTCTCTTTCATCCATTACTTCCCTCAGAAAGCTAACCACGCTTTGATTCTGAAGTTGAGTGTTCTGTGAATCTGTGTGGCGATGCGCTTTCCAGGGTGGATTCACTTATGCCTAGGAAAGCTTACGCTTGCATATCTGTCTTTCACTCACTGACAACATGTAATACTTTCTCTTCCTTCTCTTTAGCCAACAATTTCATTAAATTTGTCAAATCCAAATGCTTATGTAAGATTTGTTAGAAGTTCTTCAGCAATGTTGTTTGCAGGAGGGTAAGGACAGACAAACAGAAATTTAGAAATAGAAATTCCATACCTGTGACAAACAGGGCTATGAAGAGCTTGTGTAAATCGGTTCAAATATGCAGTGAACCTTAAAATCTAAATTACCTCATGCTGAAATGTTTTCTCTACCTAAATGAAGAAGAAAGTGACATACATAATATATTTGGAGTCTATTTCATGAGTACATACTTCTATAACATAGCTCATGAGGCTGACAGTGAAGCTTAAGAAAGAAAAGTGTAAAAATGAACAAAAGCATTGCTGACAAACATTAACAAGCTGTGAACCATAGCTTGAAATTTTCTCCGTGTTGAATTCTACATGCCCTAACACTGCTGGACAGCACAATGGTTAAGAAAAGCAGAAAAAATCAGTTATCTAGGCACTACAAGATTGAAGACCACCTTCTGAAAAATAGCATAGTACTGTTTTCTTCTTTCAGAGATTTAAGAAGACTTTCAATGGTACTATTCAAGTTATGAAAACAAGGTCTTGCAGGGAAATGGGAAGGAAACAGTCCTCTCCACCAAAGCTTCACTAAAGCTTTTTCTAGATTGCTAAGTTCTAAGAGTTGTGTTCATTATAATGAAAACATTTTTACTCAAAATCCAAAGCAGTGCAAAACAGAGACGCAATAATTCAGGAAGGAAAGGAAAAAACAAACAAACAAAAACCTGCACAGCAACCTGGACACACCAAAATTTGCAACCAAATCAATAAAGCTGTAAAAGCTCCAGTATAAGAAGCACTGAAAATCAGGGGTGGTTCAGAAAGGGATCTGGAAGGATATTTTCTTGGATTCAGAGTCTCCAACACACACATTCTTTGTGGCTTCTTTGAAACCACTTCCGTTGAATGTGTAAAGCAGTAGGCAAGGTTATGTTGCAGGGCTGTTCCCTTGCAAGCAGCAGCTGTGGTATCATCTCCTAACAAGCTCAAGTTAACTCAGTACCAGAGTCATCAGAATTTGTAACAGGAATATGCAGAAGATAAGAGAATAAGGAAACAAAATTAGAAATGAGGCCTATACCTCATTTTGATAATGATAGAAAAACTATCATTTTTAATGCCCTTTAAAGTGTAATATAAACACTACCATACAAAGTAATTTGAATACTAACTTTACTAAACCTGGTATTCTTAGAAACTATAAAATCTCCTTTTTCAAGAGCAACTGTTGATATGGATTTTACAGAAAACTAAGCTGAAAGAGTAAGATAGAAACCTCCTACTCTTTCAGATTACTAAAATCTTTTGGAGATGTTTGGAAATAACAGAAAGACTAGAGAAGAATATAATCGTGAAAATACTGACACTTAGTCTTCACTCAATAAAAGAAATAAAATGCTGCATGCTCTGAAATGTGATCGGCAGCAATTACGGAACTAGGGCAGGCTTGTTTTCTTTCAGTGTATTAAAATATTTTCTCAGTCATATTTATTCACAGTCTTCATGCTTCTCTGCCTCTAGCAGTGAAAAGCAGAGGAAACAGAACTGTTAAAGAAAAAGCAAATATGGTTCTGATTAGTTGCAAAGAAATTCTTGACCATTTATTCTCAGTTTCAAATTTTTAAGTCTAAAACTCCTTTCTATCCCTTCTTTGTTCTATTCAAACCTCTTGTCAAACATGGATGCTTAAACTTTCCTGAGAGGGTTTATTGACAACTCACCAGCTTCCCATGTCTGCAACTAAACTGAATAAAATAAAGCAGATTACCTCTGCTGTAATACAGAAACACTAAGCCTTGTATTTGTAAAGAGCACAGTAGTCCACTGAAACTTTATTCCAGACGCTGCATAAACATCTGCTATGATTTCTCTCTGAAA
The DNA here is from genome assembly GCF_002078875.1 of Numida meleagris. Lineage (NCBI taxonomy): Eukaryota > Metazoa > Chordata > Aves > Galliformes > Numididae > Numida > Numida meleagris. The sequence continues at coordinate 112,160,519 of NC_034409.1, read as the reverse complement.
AAGAAAAGCACTTAATCCTAACCTTTACCTTTAGTGGGATTTACACATCTGTTCGTTGCTCATGATTAAGCATTTTCCTCCATCTCTTCCTCATCTCATTTCCTCCTCTCTTCTATCAATGCCATAGCTCTTCAGCTACAGCCATCAGGTATACACCCATTCTAGCGAATAGCTGCATGAGAGATTTGCAGAGCACACCTACACTACATTTACATTCTCTCTGCAGCAGGAATGGGTCCTATTCTTTGCTCCCCTGTGGTGTGCTGTTCATTACCTTTAAGCTGTAGAGTACTTAATAGTGTGCATCAAAACTCCTGCTGTTCTGGCATACCCTATTTTTTCTCACATAAAAGGTAAGTGTGCAAACAGCAAACTCATCTCAAAAGGAAGCAACAACAGAGACAAGGTGTACATATGGTGATAAAAATGCTAGGAAACTCTATAATCTACACCTAGAATGTGGTTCCGTTTTCCTTCTGTATTCAATGTTTTGTGGTGGTGGTGTATTTTTCCTCTGAACTTTTCCTACCTTTACTTCATTTTCATTTTCCATCAACGTTTTCTTAAAGCCATGTGACTTCAAGACTTTCGCACACTGCATGCCCATTTAGAACCAATAGACAAATCTCTCAGAAAATTATGTTGTCTTCAATCAACTAAAAATCAGAATCTTTTAATTACAAAGAGATATATTTTGAAAACCACCACAAAGTCTACATGAAATTGTTTATCCAAAGGTCACTTTCATCTTATTTTCCCAGCAGTTACGTTAAATCCCTAAAATAATTAGAAAGAAAAATAAAAGTATAACTGAGCTATTGATGCTGGGGCATGCAGAGAGCAGAACTGTCTTTAGAGACATGCATCATTATAACTCATGAAAAACCTTTTAAATTAATCTAATGTAATTATTTGAAAGAGTTTTCAAGCCCCTTATATTACTTCAAAACTTGATCTGGCTGTTTTAAAGACCTGATTTAACTCAGTTGGTTTGTCCGGCCAATTAATAACTATGTTTTGAAACATGCAATTTCTAGACGTATTTATTCTCATATATATATTCTCATATATATATCAGAACTTTACTCATTTATAGATATGTATCTATGTATGTATAAGTGTATAAATGAGTTAAGTTCTTGGCTTCCTTTGTGTTGTGGTGTAACCCAACAGCAGCTCAGCACCCCACAGCCATTCAGTCCCTTGCCCCAAGTGGCATGAGGGAGAGAACTGGAAACAAAATAGATCTCATGGGCTGAGATGAAAACTATTACTAAGAGGAAAAACTGAAGCAAAGATGCAATTATAACCATATATACATATATATATCCACAGTGCAACTACGTTTTATTTTCAATTTCCAAAGCATTTGAGAATTGCAATGATTTGAACAGTTGAGACAGAAGAAAGTATGTCAAAAATGACTGTTTAAAATTATTTATTTGAATATAGAACAAATGTTTTCAAAGTGTTCCATATATTTTCACATAATACAAGCTCTATAATCATGAATTAAATCCCTATCTGTGCCCCTGTGCATGGAGGAACATATTTCTACATGCAGACACAGATGTAGGATAAAAAGAGTTTTATATACTTTGATCCCCAAGCAGAGCTTCTAAGAAAAAAATGTAGTCAACAGAGGCTGCCAATGGGAGGTTCATTACTCCTACGTAGAAGACCATCAGATACCATTCTGTAGTGAGCTGCGTGGAGTGTGTCCATAACCTCAGCTAATATGCCTCCTGCAGAGTCTAGATGTTCCCTAAGGGAAGGCGAAAGAAAGCATTCTAATGATTCAAACATTCAGCACAAGGCTTGTTTCAGATTGTTGTGACCTCCTCTGAATTTCTTACTATGGTAGCTGGATGCTTCTAACAAACTCATCCATACCAGTTTCAGGTAGTCCACTAGGTAAGGAAACAAGTTTGTGAGTTAAAAATTTTTGTTGTTGAGTCCCTAGTCTCCCAGAGTCCTTACCTTTGAGAAGGCACTCAATTATATTAAAACTTAAGTTTCCTGTCTGCATGGTGGAGTACTTACTTACCTCCTATATGGATAGATATTAAGAATTTCAGTGCACTCAATAATGGGAGCCATTAAGTACCTAAATCAGCAAAACAGCATTGATCCATGGACCATCTGTTAAAAAGAATACCTTATAAACATAATCAGCAAAATATCTTTTGCTCCACTTTGGGAATACTTATTTAATTCTGAGGCCAAACTTGATAGAAGATAATTGTTTTCCCAATGTAGATTTTTTCCTTAACTCTTCCAGATATAGACTAGTTTATACCCAGCTACTTTTAGGGATAAAAACAAACAAACAGCTAAAAATACAAGTATAACTGCTAGTATTATCTACAAAAGGATCAAAGCTATTTCATGATTCGCATGAAAACTTTTTAGAGAACCTACATGCCTTCATAGTAACCCTAGTTATTCACCCTGTATATTATCCATTTTGTCCCAGCCTTTAAGCTGTGTGATGTCAATGTTTTCCTGTCTTGAATCATTGGATTGGTACTTTGTGAAACTATTCCACTTCTTAGATGAGCTAAAGTGACCAGAACTGTACCCAATCAATGAATATATTTTATCATTTTTCTTTTATTCAAGAATGAAACCATATTACTATAAAACTTGTTTTATGATTGGTTCAGAAATCTGTAGAAGACTAGATTTATTTTTGAGCATTTATTGTCAAAATCAGTGTAAAAAACTACATTAATCCTGATTAACCTTTTTAAACATATCCTAATCTAAGGAAACTCAAATTGTTCCATGCAGTACTTGTCCCTAGAAACAGCTACAGTAAGAACTGAAAGAATGCAATATAAACAAATTGTGTGAGTACTCAAGGATACTATCAACATATTTTACCATGTTACAATTCCACCCCCCAATTATTCACCATCTCTTTCAGATAGTTCAATTCTTTTAATTAGTCTTTGTAATAAAACAAGTCTTCCACATGGTGTGTATTAAGCTTCTGAAAGTCCAAAGAACACAGGAACTAAACTGTGTTTTTTTTCTCCTTATTTCATGATTCTCCAAAGGCAATGACATAAATTAGTACAAATACACAAGAGTCCAAAATCACTAAAGCAATGCAAAATGCTGGATTACCCTTCTCAGACAATCTCACTAGAGTTGCAAATCAGCATGTGTACTATAACAGAATTTATAACAGAATAGTTATAGTAAGGATAGTAAGACAAGATTAGTTAATTGGCTTAGCATAGCACTGATTCCAGAGGGCACCACTTCAAATTTGCCTGACAGGGAAATCTTTAAGTGCTGGAGTATCAGCTTTTTCTGCTTGTTACTAGAATTTATTTTCGCAGAACACCCCACTACTGTACACAACCTGCAGCACTATTGGAAAATAATTTTTGAGGTGTCCTTTTATTGTAGAAGATGAACACTAAATGGAGCATACCTTCTCAGCTTACTTCTGGTACTGCATATAAACATTCACACTGAATCCTCTAATATTGTTGATTTTCACACCTGTCATGGTTTTATGATTTTTGTTATTAGTATTCCACATCATAGCATCATGTAGTGCTCCAGGAGTTAAACAGTTAATGCTCCAATTCCATGGACTGTCAATTTTTCCAGGTACCTGGTTCTCAGAAGAGAAGAAATACAAATCCCAGAAGACTTCCCTGTTTTGCTTCTGTTTTCCATTTAGAGGGAAAGATAAAACTGCTCACAAATCACGAGACATTTCCTTCTTTTACTGCTCATCTCTGTAGTGTGTGTTCCCTAGCCGTCTAGGCTTCAACATTAGAGTAAGGCATTTGATTTTGAACGCTATCGTTTTATTAGCCTAAATTCCAATTATATTGTATTATACTGTGCTATCTTGCATTCTGCAATCATATGTAATAAATTAGTTTTCTCCCTTAGCTCGTTGCTGCTGTTTTGCTTTTAGGTCCATCCCCCTACCTTTTCCCTGCCCCTTTCCCCTTCCTCAGAGGTGTGAGTCTGTGGGTCCTTCTGCCCCAATTAGTCATGGAACTGGGCCAAATCATCCCAAAAACCACTGACAACACCATAGCCACTTTGAAAAAAGCCAACTGAATGCATGTTATAGAAGTGTCATGTAAAAGCCTTACGTATGCTTTTCACAGATATCAGTACCTCACAGAACAACTTTTTGTTTGTTTGCTTGATTGCCTGATTTTTCTGGATGAACATTAACAGAAACTACTAGGAGATTATTATTACAATAAAGATTATAATTTCTTAAACTATTTGTATGTTTCTGAAGCAATTTTATGACCATACTTATTTTCTCTGATGAAGAAAGGAATTTCTACAGCGTTAACCAGAAGTTCCCAGAGTAATTAAATACACCTACACATACAAAGGCTAAAATCAATATATTAAATGAAGTTCATAAGACTTTCAAATACTATGGTATAAAAGAAAAAAAAACAACATACAAGATAGAAAAGTGGAACAACTTGCACCGTCCACACGATCCACCGTTTTTTTCTAAAGCCATGGGCCATTTTATGTCTGTCTTAAAAACTGAAAATTGTTCAGCATTATCATAACAAGTAAGAATTGTGTGATATTTGTTATAAATTAAGCTAACTTTTCATTGTCACATGCAATGGGCTGTAGTATTTACATTCACTGAACTCACAAATTGTCATGGTTTTATGATATTTTGTTATCAGCATTCCATGTCATAACATCATGTAAAGCACTGGGAGTTAAAGAGTTAATACTCCAGTTCCATAGACTGCCGATTTCTGGGTGCCTGGTTCTCAGAAGAGAAGAAACTACATACCCCAGAGGACTTTGCATTCAGAGGGAAAGATAAAACTCCTCGCAAGTCACAAGTCATGCTCTTTTTCGCTGCCTGGGAGTGCGTGTTTCTCCACTGTTCTGCCTTCAGTTCTTAGAGTAAGGCTGTCAGTTTCGGACACTCTCTCTCTCTTATTTGATTTATTAGCCTCAGTTCCAATTATATTGTATTTTATTGTGTTATCTTGCATTCTGATATCATATTTAGTAAATTAACTTTCCTCCTCAGACTGTTGCCACTGTTCTGTTTTTAGTCCCATCTCCCATCTCCCTACCTTTCCCCCTTTTCCCCTTTCCCCCTTCCCAGGGCATGAGTCTGTGGGTCCCCTTCCCCATTAGTCACAGAACTGGGCCAAACCAGCCCGTAAACTGTCAACACCCCCCCACCCCTCCCCTTTTTGGGCTGGTGGGCCTGTGGGCCTGCTGTCCCGCTGTCACAGACACAGATAGATCTAGAGATAACTCCATGACACAAGTCCAGTCTGCAATGATATTCTCCAGTTAAGTCCCTTCCCATTTTAACAACTCTTAACATTAGCAATGTTAAAAAAAAACACAAAAACATAAGATTTACCAGACACAAAATAAACCAAAGGTTAACCACCTTAGCAGGCATTGACAAGTCCTGAAGTCAGCCAGGATGTTGCACTGGACAGTCTCAAAGCAGAATACAACATGGGGGGATGGAGCAACTAAGATTTTTTCTCTAAAGCTATAAACATTTGCTTGAGTTGCTTTTGTGGCACCATACTCCAGGTCTCCACATGTCCCTGAGTGCCTTGGATGAGTCACAAGCTGTTTGCTACACTTTCCTCACCAGTATAAGAGCTCCAGAGGAACTACAACTCTGTCAAACTGTTATAAGTGCATTTAATTGTATGTCATACTGGTCAATGAACAAACACATGAGGGTTAACTGCAACAATTTCCATTCCCAAAGTCTTAGGTAATGGTCTGCTTTTTAGGCTGCGAAAGTAAGTCAAACTGCTTGTAATACAGTACAGACCAATTCCCAGGAAAACAGTTTTCTCTTGGCAAAAGGAAATCCCAGTCTTTTCAGAAGAGTATAGTGTCTTATAGGGGTTCCAGCAGGCATGTTGAAGAACCACTGAGAAGAATTAGCCAAATATTGTGATAAAACAAGTCTACAAGCAAACACATCATCAGGAAAAGGAAAGATCACAAATTCCCAGGTTGAGTTACAATGATTAATAGACACTTTGTCATACAGACTTATCCACATGTCCGTATTGGGAAGCACACTCCTGCTGTTCTCTAATTTTCAGGGGCAGTATCAGCCCCAGTGAGGCTTCCCTCTACCACATTCTTCCACTCAGACTGTTTTCCTAGGTTGATTTGCTTACAATGCCAAAGAAACTATCATTTTATGCTGTTTCCAAATTACAGTTATGCCTCAACAAAGAACAGTCATGATCTCTTTCAAGAAACCATTTCCCACACAGGGGAGCTCCATAAGAAACAGCTATTTAAGTCCTTTAAGCAAGTGGTTTCTCATTCTACTAAAACTATAAACAATAAAATGGGTACATAAATAAATACTGTAACAAGGGACTTCTCCTTAAGAGAATGTGGAAATTGCAGAAGTTTATTCCACATGAAATGGAAATGATATGCAATTTGAGGATTTTCAGATGATGTTTGTGATCAAATAGGGCAGATCATGGAATTTAAAGTTATTAAATTCCTCTAGAGGGATACAGAAATGTGCATATATTTTTATATTTACAAATACTAAAACTCTTGAAAGAAGAAATACAATTTGAAACAGTTCTGATCTACAGCATAGAACTGGACAAAAGTAGAAAAAAAAAGTCATTTTCTCTAGTAAACCTTTAGTTTCTCCTTTGGCTGTATTTTGAAAAAAAAAAAAAGATAATTTATTTCAGCTTCAGGAGTGTAAAGCGTAGTCTTTTAAAGGAAGCTGAATGTCAATTGCAGGAAATGAAAACTCTTTGTAAAGTAACAGCTTTTTCTTTGAGGGGTAAGATAATAATAACAGGTGTAAGTATCTTGTTCAAAAACAGAAACTGGGGAAAATGTAGAAACTTACTTTCTGTTTGCTAAACTCTTGAGTAAAGAACATGCACTAGCCACCCCAAAAAATAAAAATAAAATAAAATCTGCTTTACTAATGTTGAAGAGTAAATTGTGTAGGAAAGGACAAAACCAGAAGAAGCTGCGTTTAGGAATCCTGACAGGTCACTTAATTGTGCTTGTATGACTGATGGTCCTCCGATAAGAGAGGAAAGGAGCTCACTAGTCTGTGCAAATAAACTGAAATTAGTTCTTCAACTTTATGAGTTAACAATGTTGATGACATACAGTGGGATGGCTTTGTCTTAGTCGAGCTGTGAGATATTTTAGCTGGCTTTGTGCTTTTGTGGCATATTTGTATTTCAATAAAAGCTTATTAACAGAGACTCAGCCAAGATTCTCCGGTCTCTTTTATGCATTCATGTGCTCATCAGCACTTTCTCTGCCAAACTATAAAACAGCAGAACAACAAAGTCACAATTGTCTATTTTATTGCCATTTCATCATATTTATCATAATAAAGACCATTTTAAAGGGCAAACACTTAAATTCTTTTGAACTGGGTTTATATTAAGTGATCAAAATGTTATATATGTGTTTCAGTTTCCTTAAAAAGGAAGATGTTTTTCTCCGCAGTCCAAGAGATGTTATTTATTCTCCTGCATCATTACAGCAGCCCCTAAGTACACACATGCACTGAAGGAGGAAGAGAACCCATAACATAGCTGTTAATCATATTTAGCAGTCCAACTGCCAGTTAGTTTGTTAGTTTGGGGCACGCTATTCCAACTAGGGTTTTATCTCTAGGACCAGGCCAGCAGCATGACACTGCCATATTTCTGAATTGCTTTCCCTTTTACTTTATAGATGTCCATTCCTGATATAATTCCTTAGAGCCTGACAAACTCTTGACAAGGGCTAGAGGGTTAGTTGTAAATAAGTCAATAGCACACCAGCTACCTTGATCCAGATGCAGTTTATTTTACTCTGTACTACACATTGGTCAGACTGCATCCTATAAGGAGTTTGTCAAAGCAATGGGAACTGCAGCAAGGCTGGGCCTGGTATGTCCTGAAAACTACTGGGACATAAAATAATCCTGACCAGATAAGCTGGAGACGTACAATATTTAATACTGCTAGGAGCAAAAGCAACATGATCTTTCATACAACTTTAAAAACCTTTTTTTTTTTCTTTTTCACATGTTCAGTTCTGCCACATTCTAGGTGGTGACTGAAGCAGAGAAACATTTGTGCACAAAAGAGCAGGCACAGTTTGTGCTGAACTTCACTTCTTGGAAAGTAAGTGGTTTTGATTTTTCTGTCTGGCTCAGGAAAGGGAAAAATAGTCAAATCCTAGAATGTGGGCTTGATGTTTCTGTTCTGCCTGGGCAATAGCCTTCTAGCTGAGCTCCATGCAATGAATCAGTCAGGGCAAGACTTTTGACAAGTTTCTGCGTCAATTGTATAGTCACACTTTCGTCATCAATGTGTTATGTTTTTTTTCTGCCTAAGAAAATGTATTTTTTGTGTAGACGTGTGCTGCATTGGTTCATAATGTTTCCTGTAGAATCTAACCAGTTTTGCCTGTGTCACTCATGCTGCCTCAAGAGTCTGATGATGACCTCTGTTCTAGGATAGTGTACTATTTGTTTTGTGTTTGTGCACGCACTCAGCCACAACCATTGACATATTTCTATTTCTATTCAGTGCAGTGACAGCTCAAATACTGTTTGCAGTGAGAGGTAGGGATAGACTTTTCTCACAGACTGACATATAGAAAGACAGTACAGTAATTACATATGCATATATGACTCTTTTTCTGCCTCACTCTGCATTGTTCACAAACTACCTATTGTGTTCATTAATGACTGCCAAGCTATTGCCTCTTTTTTATTTTCTCTTTTGTTTTCACCATGCTTCACAAATCTGTATGCCTGAAACTTAAGAATTATAAAGAAAACCCCTCCTGGTTTAGGAGGTCTTGGGTCTTTCAGATCACCGTTTTCATACGAGTGTGTTTCAAACAAGGAGAGTGTTTCTGGGGAAGGAGATGGTAGCATTTGTCCCTCAAAGGACCAGAGAGGGCTTCCTAACAAGAAATCTGCTGCATGTGTGAATAGACAACCCTTAAGCCTTTTCCAGTTCACACTCATGCAGAAAAGAGATGCCTATTAGAGAACAGAACAGCATTCACCTGTCCTTTCCCTTCATAAAGAAGTGATAAGTTCTTGCAACTTGAATCAGACTCGATGTGTCATTCTGCATACGTTTAGGGTCCACTGCTGAAGAAAGGACAAAAGGACCAACCCAGAGAAATGTACATAGACCACTACATCTCCTATACCAGCAGTGGGCAGAGTTGATGTACTTTCATTGACTTTGCAGATCCATGTAGACAAGTCATTAATCAGTAAAGGAACTTAAGACTGAAAAAAAATCGTCTGCTTTAAAACATTTTATTTTCTTTTCCACTGCAATCAATCACGTCATGTAATTGTTTTTATAAAAGAACTGACTCAGTCTAAAATGAGTTTATTGACTTCTAGTGTAAAGAAAGTAGAAGGATCTTTACACTCTCATGACAGGACATCTACCTATTTCCAGACTGAGTTCATTGATAGTTTATGGATCCGTTGCTCTCTGTGCAACATTATCCTTCAGCTTAATTGTCCTCTTACTTTTGTTTATTCTCAAAACACTTGAATTTTTCTGCCTTTTAACATTAAGTAAAATTATTTTGGTGTCATTCCATGAGACTCGTTTATTGTGGTCACAGTTGTAGCCCTTCTTAGAATATATTCCTGCTGAGATTTATATCATGATTAAATAAAAACAACAAGAATGTTCTCAGAAGATTCTAGTTCCTGTCTTGCCATGACCTTGTGGAGAAGGTACATCTGCTTCCATATCTACTATAAAAACATTTCCTCTTTCACTGTGTTTATCTCTTTCATTGCATGGTAAATCCCCATGCCCATCCTGTAATCTGGTAGAACAATGATGGCCTTTTATTTATTATTTCCAGAGAATGAGACACAGAATACAAGGATAAACTTTGTTACTATTTTACATTTTGTACTTCTCATTCTGAAGTGTTTCCATGATATGGTCAGAGATGGGATGTGTATTGATCATAGAGGAACTTGCAGAGCTTCTCTGGTGGGAGGTAAAAAAATATGGCTACGTTTTTTATGGTGGATGATGTTCTCTCTTCAGATACATAAACAGAATCTGGAGATTAAGCACACTATCTCCTCTATAAAGAAGGACAAATTGTTTTGCTTAATGGCAAAAGAATAATGTCAACATTTTTATCCCCTGTCAAGTTCCTCTAAACCCGTCTTTCCATGAGAGGAGTAGCACTCTTTCCAAACTTCTATTAACTAGCCCATGCATGGAGGAGTTTGCAACAGGAACAGAAGTAAATAACATCAGACATTTATTTCCAGCTTGATACTTGACTTTTCATTAGCTTAACTGCACTAGAAGGTGAATTGAAATTATATGAAGCCCAGAATAGAATTGTAAGATGTCTCTTGTTGCAAATCTGTTATCAATGAAGATGTTACTGGTTGGACATGCTGCTCGAATTTAAGAGAAAATAGCTATCTGCCTTTTAGCATGCTCCAGTATCAGATAGAATAATTGGTTCTTTGCAACAGAAATTAGTTCTTCATTCACAGATCCTAGAAGGAAGAGCAAATTGGAAAAGTTGTCTAAAATAGATGTGGAGATATCATTTGGTACAACAGAATCAGCCCATTTAATTAAAAGCTTGGTTATCAGTCACTATTTTCTTTCTTACTAAGGTTACTTGGAGATTGAAGTGACATGTATGACTAGAGTAATGCAAATAATGGTTTCCATTTCAGCTGAAAAATGAGCAAAGATTTTTTGAAATGGATAGAAAGCTTTGTTTAATAAAATCAGGTCTTTCATTGTTGCAGCATGGGTTTTTTTTATTACTTTTATTTTTATTTTTTATTTTTCACAGTTTGAAACGAAAATTTGAATAATCAAAATAAATTATTTCAGCTTTTCCAGCTGGGTTGGGTTTCAGATTCTCATGTTGTAGGGCACAACACTAATTTAAAAGTTTACCATAATTGCTTTTACACGTCACAAACCCAAATCAAAGACATGGAATTTCTTGCAATAGTTTAGAGGGATACCAGAAGTACTAAGTAGATGAAGACCCTTGTTCATGTGTTGCCATCAACTCTTTCTGTTTGTGGCTTCCCTGTCTAACTTTTGCTAGAAAGATTTCTCTCTACAGGCAAAAGCCTCACATGAAACACAGGCTTAGGTGACCTTTGGTGTCACAACAGAGCTCACTCATCTTCCACACAATCTGCTTTCCAACTTCTGTCATTCTTCTGCCGCCTATGTCAGACAGACCCCAGTGCTACAGCCTTTCTCCAGTTTTCCTCTCTTCCTCTCTAAGGTTGGTCCAGTTTTTTTCCAGAACACATAGTGTTTAACCTGTTGCAAGCAATAACCTCATAGTCTTCTGGAAAGTCACTAAATACTGGTCAGTCATTTTTGTTTTATGTTTTGCAGCCAGTCACTTTGAAATCTTTGTGTGATCACAAATCTTTTATTTCCAAGATTTCAGCTATCACCCTTATCTCTCTCTTTATGCTTTTCTGAACCTCTCTTCTGCTATTTTGTATAAGCAAGCATGCAAGTAATATGTAAGAATATTTTTCTTTCACTTATTTATCTCCTACTTGGAGTTCTCTAGTCTGTTTTCTTCCAACCACTTGCTTACAAATACATTGCCATTTTATATTAAAAAAAAAATTAAAAATCCTTTCCTGTCAGTAGCCAGTCAGAATTTCATAGCAAATGAGGCAGACAAAAGTAGTTTTAATTCATTTCTTGTAACAGTAATCACTATAAGAAAAAACTGCAGCAAAACATAGTAAAAAAATTAAGCTTTATTTGAAAAATTTAAATATTTAAGTGAAAGATATATCTAAATGTATATGTTAAATGAAAGGTGTTAACTGCTAAAAATAGTGAAGCTTGCCTTTTACAACAGAAGGACAAGAATAGGGAGTTCATTAGTGAAAGACTGATTGGTGCAATTAAACCTATAGTTACTGGTATATACAACATAAAAACTCACACAACAGAAACCACTGTAATTTAATTTACTCTCTCTAACTTTATTATCTACTTCATTTCTTGCAGCAGTATAAAAATGTTAATGTTTATCTTTTTTTTTTAAATCTCCTTGTGAGTTTCTAAATCGAATTTATATGACTGTTTATGCTACCTTATGTATCTTAGTTATCCTAACCCCAAATTCTGAAAACTAAACTATCCTTGCTGAGGAATGAATATAAAGATTTATTTTACTTAATTCTACAATTTGTTGTTAACTGCTTCAGTGTTGCTAAATGAGCCTGCTAAATCCTCGCAAGAATCATAGAATTCTGTAATACCAGCAACACTTAAAAGAAAGCTGACAAATATGATTTTATGCACTGGACAAATTATTAGAGGAGGCACTGTAGACCTAAGCATTCAGGACAAAGTGTTTTTATTTTTTATTTTTGGCACACTTTCACTATAGTAACAGTTTCATTAGCTTTGCTAGCATGTCTAGCCCTCAGTTACTGGATGTTTTCAGATACTTCTAGTTCTAAACTTTTTGATAAACAGATCTGACAAGTTTGAGACTTGTGGAGACAGCAACCAGCAGCAACAAACACCTACATCCATAGCTTTGCTGACTGTACTGTTCTTCTGTCTCTTCCACTTGCTCCTGGTAGTTGCTGCCCAAAGGTTAACTTGTACTGCGGTGTGAGAGAGAAGGTCTTTGTCCTAACTGCTTGTATACAGTAGAGATACTGAACAGGCAGATGTGCAGCACTGCAGTCTGCACATGGTGAGTGCAGGCACCATACTTTTCTGTGAACACTTGCTGCAATTCAGAGCCTAGCGCTGGATACATTTAACTACCCAAGCACAGTGGTCAGCAGCCAAGGTAGATCCCAAGAGGTGTGCTGACACTATGGGACAGCTCTGCTATTCTGGTTTCCGACTTGTTGACTTACCAAAATATTGTTGCTTGCTCATGTCTGGCTCACTTCTTAAGCCCATGTTTGTTTAGGAAGATAATTTGCTGTAAAGGATGAGGAGAGAGAGTAAAGAGCTGAAAAAGTTCTTTACCATCAGCAAAGCTTTGACACAAGGAGTGAGTGTTGGCAAATAATTGTTTTCAAGAAGGCTAGATGAAATTAAGCCCAAATCTACTGCTTTTAGTGGTAAAAGAAACTGTTATGGGAAGGCAAATGTTAAATGTATTGACTGCTTGAAACTAAATTTGGATGGAGTCACATCTGTTCAAGATGATATCTAGTGTTTATGTAAAACCCTGAAGAATAAAATCCTGTTTCAGACTATAACCTCGTAAAACTAAGGTATGTGGCAATAGAAAAAAAAATTACATTAATGCTTAGAAAATAACACCTGAATGAATAATTTCTTTCTTCTGTTAGTATTGCTTTAAGAAACATTGCTTTCTGTCCTAGAGAAATAGCTTACAACACAGTCTACCATAACATTACAGCTTTCTTATTACTATTATTACAGAAGAATCTAGAAGCGTGACAAAACCCCAATCCTTCTCAGCCTTAAAATTAAAAACATACTTTGAATATTCTGCAAGAGTAAATAACTAATTGCACAGAGACATTTACTCTCAGATTCTCAGGATGTTTATCTCTCACATGTTTTATATTTTGTTCCAGTGAAACTTAATAATGTAATGTTACCCACACTGAAGTGAAGAGCAGTTGGCAGAAGATTATACTGTCTCTTACTAGCAGCAGCCTTCTGGTTGCTCTTGGGATCAGATGACTGTCTTCTTTATCTCCAGCTTGCAAGTAATATATTTCAGAGTAACTTCCTGAATGCACTCCAGAAGCCCCATGTGGCTTGCTCTTTGCAAAGTGACCATATAAAAGACAGACCAAACGTGGAGGCCTGCCTTCCAAAGTGACACAGACATGGTTTAATTTTTTTCATTTGACAAGTTGGGTCCGGAGGATTATAGTAAATGCATTTCCATCAGGCTGGTGGCCAGTCACTAGTAAGGCTCTCCAGAGCTCTAATTTAGGACCAGTTCTCTTTAACATTTTCATAAATTCTTCGATGTAGGACTAGAAGGTGTTTTGAGCAAGTTTGCAGGCAATACTAAATTGAGATTAAAAAAATAAATAGGGACGGTAGGGAGATCTAGACAAATTATAGAGCTGGGCAATCACTAATCTCCTGAAGACGTTACTCACCTGAGTAAGTGCCGGATTCTGCACCTGGGAAGGGGCAACCTTGTATATACGTATAGACTGCGAGACAAGAGACTGGAGAGCAGCCCTGCAGAAAGGGATCTGGGGGTTCTGTTTGCTGGCGAGTTGGGTCTGAGTCAGCAGTGTGCCCTGGCAGCGAAAAGGGCCAATTGTACCCTAGGAGGCATCAAGGCCAGCACTGCCACCGAGTGAGGCTAGGGGTTGTCCCACTCTGCTCTGTGCTGTACTGCCTCACATCGAGTAATGTGTGGAGTTTTCGGTGCCGCAACAGAAGAACGATAAAGCTATTAGCATCCAAAGGAGAGCTATGGAGATGGAGAATAGTCTACAGGGCAAGACACATGAGGAGAAGCTGAGGTCTCTTGGTCTGTTCAGCCCAGAGCAGAGGAGGCTGAGGGGAGGCCTCATGGCAGCTACAGCTCCTCATGAGCTCTGTTCTCTGGTGGCTGCGACAGGGCCCGAGGGAAAGGCATGGAGCTGTGTCTGGGGAGGGGCAGCTGGAGTTTAGGGAAAGGTTCTGCACCAGAGGGCAGCGGGCACAGCCCCAAGTGCTGAAGTTCATGGAGCATCTGGACAATGCTTTCATACATAGGATTTGGATTTTGGGTGGTGATGCTGTGTGGAGCTAGAAGTGGAACTCAGTGATCCTTATAGGTCCCTTCTAACTTGCAATAGGCTATAATTCTATGATTTCTGATTACTGTAGTGCCTTGTATCTTCCAAAATAAGATGCATTATTAGCAATCAGTCCTCAAAGAAAGAAAGAAGAGTTGATTCCTTCATACTCTATCTGAGAATCAATATTAATAAATATTTAAATAATGTTTGTAGGCAGAAGGGTAGAAGATTTTTATATAAACTGCAGTTGAACTGGCTAGTAAATACTGAAAGACAGCCCAACGTGATATCCAATAGGATGGATAGTCTGTGCAGTGCATATATTTTTAAGTAGCCTGTAATTAGTATTCAGAGGTCTGAAAAGGACGCTGCAAATTGACAAGGATACACTTTCATGAAGATAAAAGTCAGTAAAAGAACTGGAATTCAGTAGTCCCTAATCCCAAGGCCATTCTGATACTACATGCATTCTTAAATTGTTTGTTCAAATTAACATAGTGTATTTGTATAGCAAGAGCAAAAATAATTAATTTTTGAAACAGATTTCAGGCATGTGCCAGCAAGTCATATTAAGACTGCTTTTGCAGTGTTGTCCTGATGAGACTTTGGTTTGACTTTAATGTCGAGAGGAGTAATTCAATTTGCAGTCTGAAAGACCTGGAAGTCTATTCTGCTCCCTGGACTGCAGCCAGGTCACACAGGGTTGTGATCTCATAAACCGCGAAGAATCAGCACGGATCAGAATTTGAGAAAATGAGCATTAAATGATTTAGAAGCAGTGTTCTTCATTTCAAATCAGCAATGCCCTGAGACGGCATTGAGGGCTCTGTTCCACGATGAAACCATCATTCAATCCAAATATAAACCTGATGCTTTGACAATTTGTATTTATTAAAGATCTAGGCTACTATTCAGCGTCTTGGGCATACAATTCTACCCTATTCTTTAAACTGACCTCTGTGCGTTTCTGGTGCAGCATTCAGTGAACTTTGAAAACGTACTCTCTCATCCTCTGCCTCAAGAGTTTTCTGTGCAGCTTCAGCTGGTATACAAAATGTAGAACTCAGTGGTAGGTGCAGCTGCTTCTCATCTTTCTTGGACATATGTTAAAACACACAAATGTTTTGAGTACTGGTGCAGTCAGGAATAAACATAGCAGTTGTCAGAAAAAATATAAATAAAACTTTATGTATCTTCCAGGCACAGTGAATAATCATCTCTACAGTTTACAACACATAATATTTATAGGACTCACGACTCTCTAGAATGTGAAGTATAACTGTGGCACAAAACTGGGTATCTGGGTAAATATCAACTCTGTTCACCAAGAAGTTGAGAAAGATGGTAGAGGAAGAGAAGGAAAATAAGAAGATGACATCAGCATCCTTTTGATAAACAGCAGAGGCAAAGGACAGATGACAGAAGGAAAAGGGGAGGAAGGAATGTGGTAAAGGAATATGATTAGTGAAAAGTCAAAGGAAGATTGAGATAAGAGATGGTATTTATTAGCTCTTAAAGCTTTTTTCTTCATTGTCAGAAATTGAGTAATGTCCTTTAAAAAATAATGCTTTGTTTGTTTGTTTGTTTTTGGCAAATAGTTTGGCACAACATTTGAGGCCAGAGACCTCCTTCAAAGAAATTACTGGTTTGCTGAGACATTTATGTAACGAGGTCTATGTATGCTGCCTCTTTAGACAGAACCAGAGGATTGCTTTTGCAGAGTTATAGACTGGCACTTAATGAGATTTGCAAAAACTTGTAATTGGTGGATACAATGGCCTTACTGGGGATGGCATGATCACCTAAGCGTGATCTACCAAGTGGAGGAAGAGAACATATTTGATAAATCTCAATCTGTACCATCTACAATGAAAAATAATCCTTTAAAAAACTGCAGTTGAGTCACTGCTTCACTTCTTTGTCCATGCAATTGGTTTGTTTCACTAAATACTAAACTTTACTGTCAAGATATAATGTAAAATTGCAAATGTCTCAAAACAGCAACTGGCCTGAGATAGCAAGGGGGAAAGAGGGGAAGAGGCAAATACTTCATTTTGGTTTTATGACGCTGAATGCTTGTAGGGCAGCAGAGCAAGGACTGTCACTGTTGCAAATGTCTTGGCCCAGAAGGAAGGGCACAGTCAAGGTGTGCCCTGGCAGTCAAGTGAGCAAACCACGTTTTGAGATGCATTAAAGACAGCACAACTAGCCAATTGAAGAGGTGATTCTCCTGCTATATTTAGCATTGGTGAAGCTTCACCTTGAAAATTATGTGCACCTCTGGGCTCCACAATATAAAAAGAATGTTAGGGTACTTGAAAGCATCCAAAGGAGGGCAGCAAAGCTGGTAACAGGGCTGGAAGGAATGTCCTGTGTGGGGAGGCCATGAGAAGGCCTGTCCAGTCTGGAGAAGAGGCCAAGAGGTGACCTCACTGCTTTCTGCCGCTCTCTGAGGAGGGGAAGTAGAGGGAAGTGCTGGGCTCTGCCCCTGGGAGCTGATGGCAGAATGAGAGCATGAAGCTGCCAGGGGAGGGTCACACGGGCATTAGGAAATATTTCTTTACTGTGAGGGTCATCAAACCATAGAACAGTGCTTCTTGCAGAGGTGGTTGATGCCTCAAGCCTGTCAGTGTTCAAGAGGCAGTTGGACAATGCCCTCATTTCTTTGCTTTAACTTTTGGTTAGCCTTGAACTGGTCAGACAGTTGGACTTGGTGATCTCAGTGGGTCTGTTCTAGCTGAACTATTCTATTCTATTTTAGATGCAGCACCAAAGAATTGAGTCCTGTTCTGTTTGTCTTTTCTTACAGCTGAACTGGATGTGTGTTTCCCAGTGAAAGATAAACAACTTAAGTAGGAGAGATTCCCGTACCAATAACTCACTCTGTGAGTACCTCTGTGAAATAATTGAAGCAGAGCTTTAACAAAGCTGAAGGTATCATAATCTGTATATCCCTTAATATTTCAGTTTTCATTAGTTCAGTCTCCCAGTACTGAAATACGCATCTCAAAGTTTATACTGCATGTCTTCTGCTGCCTTGTACCCATTTGAGGAAGAAAGAGATATTTTTAAATCCTAAACCCAGCATTATAACATGAGCCACAATTTCTATCTTATAATTATTGCCTGCAGATGCTAATTCCCAAAGAGAGCATGGCCCTCTTTTCTGTAGTGTTGTTCAGAACATATTGTTATAGATAGTTGTGTATCAAAACTACATTCACTATTACTCAGGAAGGACAAAAGCATCAAACCACTGGGAAAAAATGACATGGGAAAATGCTAGGCAAGCAGCTAACTTTTTTACATATAGTCATTCCCAATTCTTGGAAAGAAAGGCATATATTACAGGCTAAAATATGAAGAATAAAAGTAAGGCTAAAAACAATAACAAATTACAGTACAAAATAGAAGTTTGCAGAAAATGATTTATCTGAGGTTGTTAGAAGCCTGATAACATTGAGGGCATTTAAGCTAGACAGGGCAAAGATTTAGCAGTGCCATACAGCATCACATATCATAGAATCATAGAACAGACAATAAAAAAAGCATAAGATGATTGTATAAATCTTCTTCATTTGAAGATATTTTACGTAAATACAGATCAAGCATTGATAGAAGTAAATAATACGTGCATAAATATCATACACACTAAAAGCTACAGTGTGGTGAACAGGTTTTTGAAATAAGTAGATATACTCTATACAAAGTACAGAGTTTCTCTGTGAAAACTTTCGGGAAGATTACTGATCTTTTCTATTTCTTCTATGATGATGATCTATTTGTCTTACTCTTCCCTAGACAGAAGTTCTCATTCACACAGGAATAGAAAGAGAGAGAAAAATCTTTCACCTGTGGCATTTTTTCCTAGTTCAGCTCTTGCATTATTTTCTACAGAATATAAACTGGAGAGAAACAAAAGATACATGTTCCTCTATTTTTTTTTTCATTGTAGCTGGAACAGGTTTCTTTACAAACAATGAAATAGGTCTTTTTCTTCAAGCAAGCCTGAAGTTTTGCTCCCACTTTTGCCCTTCTTCACACCTTGGAGTCTCAACCAGCAAACAGCTTCCATACCCGAAGAACATTCATATGCTCAGGAATATATTGTGAAATATTTCACAGGAATACACTGTGAAAGAGGATTAAGGAAGCAACTACACCTACTATGAATAATGGGAGCCTTCATGACTGAAAACTGATCACTGAAATGTCTTCACAGCTGAAATCAGTGCATGAAAACCAGTCCGAGACAACACTGTTAAAAGATCAAACTTATCTGGTACCACCTTGGTGTTACACAGTAATAACATGGATGTGATTCAGTGTGTTAGCTGAAGAACATAAATACTAGTGTTGCATCAAGATTTGATCACTTAGTAGTATGAAAAATGTCAATAGTTCCAAATGGATGACTGTCAATTGAAAACCTCATGTAGGACCAAATCTTATCATTGAATCCCAGATAAATATATTTCCTTAAAATTATGTAGATATGTAATAACTCTCTATGCAATTGGCTTAAGATGTTTACGCAACATCATCTAAATATTACACGCTAACAATTAATCTGCATGTAGACTCAATTCAGCAATCCAAAATCATCCAAAAACAATTGGTAGTTCATAGAGTCTCACTGAAAATCAATTAGTAAGTCTGAAATGCATTGACCATGCAACTTACATTGTATAATTGCCATGCAAACATGCAAGAGAGCCCTGCAGCTGCAAAATAGCATACAATAAGACGTATGAAGTATTTAGAAATAGTTTCAAAGGATACTAAGGGAAAAACAGATTTAAAGAAAAGATTCCCTGAGTGTCTTTATTATTTAGTCTTTACAGAAAACTCTACAACGTATTAGAAAAAGAAACTTTTTATTAATGAGATACCAATTTTTTTTTTTTTTTTTTTTGCAGCTACAGTGGAATTTACAATGCCACGAAGACAGAAACTTTAGATAAATACTGAGGATTAAGAAATTTAGAAAAAAATGTTACAATGAAGCTGTATGACGATTTCACATTTTTTATATTATTTTATAGTTAAAAATAACTTCCACTTTTTGGGTTAGATGTGATTTTTGAGAGATCAGTACTTTTTCTCAAAAATATTTTGAAGGTTTGGTTTTTATCATTAGACAATTAAACTAATGCAGAAATACCTTGGAGAAGGACAGTGGTGTCATGAAACTTGATTTGGTCTTATGATAATATTCAAATGCCATAGATGTTTTATTTTCAGCAGTCACTATAGCAATCTGCATTCAGAATTCCTGATGTTTACAGAAGTATCTGCTCAGCTTCTGCTGTCTAAACCCAAGCTAAAAAGTCTCAAAAATTTAAGAAGAATTGATGCTTTAGATTTTTAAATTGCATACATCTATAGGCACATCAGTGCTCTTTCACCATTTATACACTTTCAAAATGAAAAAAACTTCTATCCAGAACTGTTTAAGGTTTGAATGGAGCAAATGTGCAAAAGCCTCAAAGATCAAAGTGGGAGGAAGAAGGGGACAGTATGATTGATCACTCAAAGTCAGTGAGCAAGACGCATGCTTACAGCTTACACATGCTTAGTGAAATGGAAAGAAAGCCAATAAGATGAAGGAAGCAGGGAGATATTTTCGCTTTCCTCTTTTAGATCACTCATTATTTGAAAGACTTCTATAGTACTCCTTCTTACTTATCTCTTCTGTAACTTCAAATCTCTTCAGTCTCTCTCCCTATGAAAGTTCAACTGCCTCTGCCTCCATCCTTATTTTCACTATATTATTTTCTTATAAGTTAAGAAGAGCAATTAAAAAGAACTGTATCATTAACATAGTGTTAGGGAAGCAAGTGTTATCATTATTTATATATATGCCTGCACAAATTTATTGGAATATATCACAATTAAAATATATTCTTATTTAATCCCCATTGAGTTCTTGATGTGCTATTTTTATGTGGGCATAGTCAGTGGGACTTAGAGATTCAGGAGAGGACTTCAGACCATGGTCTTCAATGCCATTAAAAAAAGATAGGAGGCACATGCACTGATTTGCTGCTTTGCTTCCTTCCATGGCAACTATGCAGGAGCCATTCTGACAGTGGAATAGACCATTATGAAATACCAATTTATATCACTGATTTTGCCTGTGCAACTGTGGCATGACACCTGTGGGCTTGCTCTTCCTTTGTCTCCTGATGCCCACAGTGGCAGAAAAGACCTCCGTCCGGAGTCATCCTTTCATCTTATGTGTAGTGAAATCTTGTGAGCTCTTGTAGGATTTCTATCAGTCTCCCCAACTCCTACTGCATGCGCTTGAAATATATGACTTTATTTGCTCCTCTTCAGCTTTTTTAGGAACACTGGCAACTGGGAAGGTAAGAAGCTACAAAACATAGCTACAATACCTAATTCCTTTACACAAGGAATATCTCATTGCCTGTCAGCATTTTCTGACATGCAAAGAAACAAAACAAAAATATTCCCTATTTGAACATTTCCTAAGGCAATACAGTTACTGAAAATGAAGAAATTACCCACAACTCCTTCACATTTTGAAACAACATAAAGAGATTAGGAAATACATTCTTTAAATCAGCTGCAAAGAGTCTCTATATTGGCCATTCCTACTTTATTTCTGAGTTTTTTTCCCTAGCGCAAATGTTTATGAGCCTATTTCACTGTCTCCAACTCCAGTAATCCCAGGGAATGAACAGAGTGAGTGAACAACAGCAGGCTGGGTAAATTAGAGAAATAGTAACATTCACAAATAGAATAGCCCCCTTTCATGGCATCCTAGAGAAAATGTTCCCAAAATATCATATTTGTCTGTTAAAACAATTCAGTCCACAGAGCAAAACTACATTAATACAAAGCAAACTGATCACCCCAGGACAGGGAGAGTACCAGATGCAATTGTCATTATAGCAACAGTCAGAATGTCCATCTCTCAATGAGAATAAACTCCTAATAATTATTTATAATTTAATTAGAAGAATAATTATATGCAAGTAGATTAAATAAGGAATGAGCTAGCAGGAAGACCTGTAAATCAGTTCCCTTCCGAGACAGCAAATTAACAGATGACAATAATGACAGATAGTCATTTTATTGTTAAAGCATGAGCTGATAAAGACAATATGCATCGGCCTTTCATAAGATTTCTCATGAGAATCCCAAAGAATATGGCTTTTGAAAGAAGTTATACAACCTAGCACAGATACTGTATCCCACATTTGAAGAACAAATTTTCCTTGGACTAATATTGATAAAAGTTAGAGCCATATGAAAGAAAATGATGAAAAGAGTTTGGAGAAGGCAATTTTTGTTATTATGGACAAAGTGTCTCTTTTCTGTTTGACTTTTGAAATCACTTTGCAAAGCTAAAAAAGGTGCATTTGTTGGATTTGTATCTAAATGTTAATCCTGTGAAAAAGATCCACAAAAGAACTGCTCTTTCTGTACTGTTCCTTCAGGAGTATACTGACTTCTCATCCAGCATTTCTCAAAATTCAAAACTGTAAAGAGAGATTAAAGTCTTTCCTGTTGATTTGTGCACATACATATCTATCAATAACTGCACCATTGATCCCTTCCATCAGTCTAAATTTGCTTACACCTACCTGAATATATTCACACAATTTTATAAATAAACTGTTATAGTCTACTCCTGCATTATGCACTCTTAAGGCATTCTCATACATGTTTAGCTTTGTGTGAGTGTGCACACAATATTAATTTGCCATAGATTTCAGTTGTAAGTATGCTAGGTAAATAACAATAATGTTCAAAGATAGCTACCCAGGTCCTTGGTCTGTCAAGCATCTTTTCTTGCTGCAGCTGAAGAAAAAAAGGATGTCAGGCTATAAGATCCTTGAATTCAGGCCCTAGGATTAAAGAACATTGACTATTTTAGTTCCTAGTTTTATAGTTTTTATACCTGATACAATCACACTGAACATCATGAAAATCACACTTTTGCCATTTTTATCTGGCAAAATTCAGCACTAAAACTTTTTTTGTATATGGGCAAGCTGTCTGTATCACAAAAAGCCAGTCCAACGTTCTTGATTATGTACATTTCTACACGGAGAAATATGTACTTTAATAATGAGGGACGATATCATTAGGAAGACTTCTGAGACATCATCTCAGTACATATAAGGCAGGAAGGTTCCTCTGCTGATTACCTGCTTCAGTCCTCCCTGCACTCCCAGTCAGAGCAGGGTTAGCAGGAGTTGTTTGCTTGGTGTCAAGTTTGCTTGGGTTTTGAACGTTTCCAGCAGTGGGGACTCCACAGGCTCTCAAAGCATCCAGTGTCTGACTGTCCTCTTACGATTTCTTTCCTTCTATTCAGACAGCATTTCCCATATTTCAATGTGTACACATTTCATCTGCAAAACTGCTGAAGATGCACTCTATCCCGCAGTGGTTATCTTATCTTGATCTCGGCCTATAAAGCTAGGTGACCTGTTCGGTGCTACTCTTTATGAACCAGATCCACAAGATACAGAACCACATGTAAAGGTAATTTCCCATATCCTTAAGAAATTGTTTCTTGCATGAAGTATACAAAATCTCCCTCCAAATACTCTATTTGTTTAACATCTTTCAGCATGGTTAACTATTTTCCCAATAATGTACAATCTGGACTAAGGAAATGCCGCGGATATTCCAGGGATTTAGAGCCGAACGCTACACGGTGCGGGAAGCATGACAATCTCAATATGAGTACGCAAGCTTCAACTTTAATGGAGTACTTCACAACATATATAGAAACTGAGTTACACCTGGCAAACTGCCATTGGTGGGGCTACCCCAGCCCCATCCTCTGATTGGTGATTACAACTTGTTGAACAAACAAAGCCAAACAGCAACCACCCCCCTGTGCCCAACAGTTAACCTCCTGACGCTTCTGTCCTTGGGCTCCGCCCCACCCAAGGACCCCTAGGCCCTGCCAACCGTCCACCCAGAACTACTCCATACACACACTCTGCAGTACTTTCTTGCTCGTACAGTCACTCAAGTGATCCGTGGCCACCCTAATCCTGCAACAAGGAAAAAATGCCAACATTTTCAAATCTTAGGCCCTGATTATAGGCAGTTAGTGCCATATTAAAGTCTTTAATGAAGTTAACAAATTCTAAGTTGTGTTGAGTATCTCCTTTTTCCTGTAAAAGCTGGAAGAATTAAGACCAGGCTACTTATTAAAATGCAAAAATATGAAGATAAGTGTCCATCTTAAGAAATTTTCATGATTTTAAATAGAGCTCTGATTAACACTAAACTTATTTGATGCGCCCATGTTTAGATGAATGCTGAGAAAAATAGCAGTGGAGAGGGGATGAACTTCCTACGTCATTGAGATATACCTTCAGAGACTGTGTAGGCAACTCAAAATCTAATGAAATGAATCATCTTATGGTCTCTTTGACAGTGTATAAGAACATGTAGATTTTTTCCTACTTTATTAATGCTACATGTAGATTTATATATTTGAAATGGATAGAAGGGGAAAATGACCATATACAGTTCTACATCAGAAATAGTGCATTTTTTTGCAAAATGTATTTTTAATAAGACTTTTTTTTCCCCTGCAGTAATAAGATGATACTAGAAAATACTTATTATTTTTTTTGTTTCCTGCCTGTCACATATTTCTATCATTAATAAAAATCGCTGAGTAGCTAACTAAATGCTAATAAAAAAACATTTCCTTCATGATGTGTTTCTGGGCAAATGTTAATGTGCTTTATTTCATCTGAACATTTGCTTTCAGTTCTAAATGAAACCTCTGCTCCAGTTACTGTTTATGATAATTCCTGTATTCCTTCTGTGGTTTCTTAGAAACACTAAGGTCTGTTTACTGTTAGTGACATCATTAATCATTATCATTAATAACAATTACTACTATTATTACTACTATTTGCAAGTAAGGGAAAACTCAGATGTCTACTTTTTGGAATTGTTGCTATCACCAATATTAAGAAAAAATCCTTCAAAGAGAAATAACTTCAATCTGGTAATTATTATTCTTCTCTCAGATCCCATTCTCAAGGGGATTTCTTTTTTATTAGAGAAGTGTTTCCAATTTTAAACTAAAGTAGGCTTCATCTTCTGGACTAACTTCTGTTTCACATTGCACCGCTGAATATATGGATTCTTCTAAATTTCTGAAGGAAAAAATATGCTGTTAGCGTTGTATCATAACATTAGAATCATGTACATCCACCCACTTCCCTCCACAAAAAAGCCTCTTTTTTTTTTCCAATTTTGCTGGCAGAAAAAAAAAAGAGAAAGAAATAAACACAACACAACACAAAATGGATGGAACACCATGTTGAGCACTAGATATGGTGCAAGATTAGCTTGATTAGATTGATGCTTTCACATCTGGTATGCTGGCTTGCAGCTTCCAAAATTTCTGTGAAGAAATGTGAGTTAGCCCGCATGATGTTAAATCAAAATCATCTAATGTTTTAGAAAAAGCATATTTAAAAATTCATATTTCCGGCAATTTATATGGATATCAAATCCAGAATCTTTCAGTCTTGAAAATTAATTTCCACATTAATAAGTGATTATAAAGATGAAGGCACTTGTAACCAATCACAGAAATTTCTTACTAGTGATACTCATCCTTGAGGACCTATTCACACATTGTCAGTGTTCTCATTTGTGCAAGCATGATCACAGGAAATGATGAAGGAATGGTTTTAATAACTTCTCAGTGACTGTCAAGACTTCAAATCCAAATCCAAGCCTGTGAAAGTGAATGCAATTCTTTAGAAGCTAATGGAACTGAACCCAATTATGTCAGGATGAATCTGGTCCAAAGAGCAGATTGTTATACTCCACGTACCAACAGTCTTAGCTTTGAAGTTAGAGAAAGCTACACGTAACATTTATGTCTTATGAAGTGACAATCACCTCTAGCAGATTTACTTCCAACTTGCTCCCCTTTTAACAATTTTCTTCAAGTATAATAATCATATACATAGAAATTCAGACTAAGACTTCCCACCTCACACCCCTGAGCTGAAGTCTTAGAGTATTTTCTAAGTTATGGCACTATATACAGTGCTAGATGGTTTGTAGAAGACTTCCTTCAAGCAAGGAGAACAGCAGTTTTTCTTTAAGTATGTGTTGTGTATTGAGTTATATTCTCAGTTAGGAAGATATCACCATCCTGTTTACAGCCTTGATTAACTGTCATGGCATTATTTTTGTATGATTTTTCCTACTGTTAATTTACTGAGACTAGAATCAGATTTTAAAGACAAATTCATAAAATTCAGAATGCACAAAGTACAATTTAATTTGCAATATTGACATCACTGCAGATCACTTAGTTTCTGTTAACGATGAGTGATGCTCCTTGAGGATACTGCAAAAAAAAATTAGCCAGATCTGGTTTGGTTCTCAGCTGCAAGAGCTTCAAAGGTGAGATCATTTCAGGCTGCTGGAACAAACAAACAAAAAAAACGAAACTACAAAGGATATGTGAAATCTTGTTATCAGAGCAAGAAGGTGTACATTTCCTAGAAACTCATTTTACATTATTTTACAACTTTTCTTAGGGATCTTGATTTCCGTATGCTCTGTTGCTTACACTCATCTATTTAAAATTACTCAATCCAATTAATACCATAAATTAATGAATTATTATTCCTTAATATTCTAGCTTAGGCATGTTAACATCTTAATCACTTTTTTAGAGCAGAAGAGCCTCGCTCTTGCCCCCATTAAAGAGGTAGATTATAAAAACATTTCCATCTGCAGCAAGAATATTTTAGTTCAGGATCCTGTTGTAAATAACATCAGTTCATTTCTAATGAAAATGGTACTTACTAAGATTCTCATGTGTCTGCATATTACATGGATATTAGAATAAATAATGTAGATATTTCATTCCTAACAGCAATGCTGGCTGCCTTCTTCCTCTACTCATACCACATAAACAAGCAACAAAACAAGCAAAAAATCAAAAAGGAAATCCATAGAAAGAGTGGATCTAGTTATTTTTCTGTTAACAGAACTTGCTCTGGGCTTCAGCTTTGCTGTCTATGGAGCAACTGTGACCACTACACTCTCCTCCCACAATGGTCCAAATGGTGGCAGCATAGCAGCACAGAAAATTAATACAAATTTGGAATAACTGCATTTAAAAGGAAATCAGTTGTGTGTCAGAGTGAGGACTTGCCTCTATACAGAGTACATATACACACACTCAGATCCACCCAGCTACACTTGTACGAGGATATTTTCTTGGTAACATCCTAAATCTGTTTCAATCAACTAATTATTCCTATTAATAATATCAAATTTATCATAGTTTCCAGATAGTAAACCCTTTTCCTGCCTCTTCAAACCTGCTCTTGATCCTCACGCTCTAAGCCAGATTATTTAACATTTTCCTAAACGTTCTTGTGAGCACAAACAGACCAAACATCTAGCTGATCTATTTTTTTTAAATCCTAAAAGGATGCCATATTTGTATTGAAAAAGGCTATTGGAGAGTGACCAGCTTCTCACTTCAAAAGAAAGTGAAAAAAGCTATACCTTTACTTTGCTGGGGCAATCTATGTCATATGTGCATTGAGTACAATAGCTTTTGCTGCGCTGAGTTTCCTTAGAGCAGGTAAGAAAGAAAGAGCAAAGGCTCCTGGTCCCCCTCCAGAAAGGAGGAAGAAGAATGGATGAAAG
>NC_034409.1:111779469-111832966 GCF_002078875.1 Numida meleagris | reverse complement strand
AAGAAAGCTGCCACAGAATAGACAATATCTCAGTAGCTAGATCTGTCACCAGGGACATGAGAGATGTGACTCTTCCTGTTTTGAAATGGATGAGTGCCCTAATGCCTGGGCTATTCAATGTGCTGGTGCATATCTGACTGATTTTGATCAGACAAAAATGAAGAACTTATGTGCCCAAGGCCTCTCTTTTTTTTCTTTTCTGAGTATATATGCTGATCTAATAGAAGATATTTCTCCTGACAAAACTTGAAATAGTACTAAGTGCATGGCTTACATAGATCATAGTTATAGGATGTGGGACAGTGTCCCGAAAAGCAGTGACTCTGCAAAGGATTTAGGAGTTGTTGTGGGTAAATAGTTAATTCTCTCTCGGTGCAAAGCTGTGAAAAGAGGACTCTGGCACTGCTTGAATGTGAAACAGGGACGTGAAGAGGAAGGAGGGAGATGGCACAGTCTCCTGTGTGCAGGACTGAAGAGACTGGTAAACTGTGGGCAGATCTGATGTCTGTACTTAATACAAAATACTACAAATTCAGCGCAGTTTCAGAAGATATTCCACAAAATCTAACAAAGTGTGAAATAATTTATCTAACAGAAGGATGAAGTGTTACTGTAAAGTAATCTATATGTAGCCTTGACAAAGGAAAACTGATATTTATTTTAATCTTTCAAAAGCACAGTAACAGTCAGTGATTGACAGTAAAGATTAGTCAAGGTGTGCTTGAACAGACTGTTAACCATAGGAATAATTGCTAAAGAACAGAGAAAAAAAAGTATTGGTTATACTGGATGTGTGTTTTCAAGAAAGGCATTCTGTGCTTCAGCAGTGAGGTACTGTGCCTGACAAAAAATTTAGACAAAATTACTTTGTGTACTTTGTGCAGGAATCCTTCAAGATTCAGATGCTGTTTACCTTTGCAGCCTTTTGGTCCCTGGCATATGCATGCTGAAAATATCTCATTGCATTCATTTTGCAGGTTTTAACTTGAAAGGCACTCAGCAATGAGCAGGACACAACAATCTCAACAAAAGAGAAAAGTTCATAAAGTTTGATGTGTCGGGGAACAGATAAAGGAGGAAGTGGCAACAGCAAGACCTGGTCTCACAGATAGAATCACTTCCCATAGATCACAAACATGAGTTTAGTTCACCATTCTTCTGTATTACTAGTGATGTTTAAGGAGTGGTGATCACTGACAGCATTTGCCCTTGAAGTAATGAGGAATTTGAGGACAATACTTACAAAGCCATGCTCAAATTCAGTACTACAGAGTACAGTTATTGAATATGCCATCTGTTGGTAGTTCCTACAGTACCTATTATCGTGAAGAGTTAATAAGAACTAATATCATAGCTCTACCTGTGCCTTGGCTTTCCTGATCCTATCTCTACACATGCGGACAACAGCCCTGTGTTCCTCCCAGGCTACACAACCCTGCTTCCACTTAGGAGATTATGGAGGCTAAGCTACACAGCCATATATATGATTTTCTGTTTCCTATTGCATTTGTGTGGTTTTATTAGCCTAGTGCTAACTTCATTATTTTTGCTGCAAGAATGACCTGGTAACAACCAGAACAGGCCATGATTCAGCAAGAGGTTCAAAAGGACGTGTATTCCAAATGATGTGCTTAAATCTGAACACATGCTGACATGCAAAGGAAGATAACCAGCAAGACGCCATGGTCAAAAGGAAGGACTAAATGGCCTGAATACTCTTCTAGAATTTCAGTTTTACAGTTCTAGTTAGAATTTACAAATTGCTGGAGCCTAGAGCCTTGTTTTCTAGCAGACTTGGTTTAAATGTCCTTGCAGGTCACATGCCAAACCCTCCTTCCTGATCACTATTGCAGTAGTAGCTGATATTATACACCCCCTCCTTCCTATTCTCGGCTGTTATTAGCACATGGAAATTCCACCTCCTCCTCTGTTTGAAATCCCAGAGTTTAATACAAGACAAAAACCCTGTCCTACAACTCTTTTCTGTTATTTAATCTCAACAGAACTCTTCTCCAAGAGCCTTTTTTTCCTTATTCTGATGTCTCCAGGCCAGCCTTAGCCTCCAGCCCACAAGGTCTGCTCTCAGTTTATGACTGGGAACTGCTCCAAAGCTATCGTTTGCACCAGTGTCTGCTGCCTGTCTCAGCCCCAGCAGCTTCCTGCTCCTTTCATCTGTTTTTTTTCTGATGGTGCCTTATTTAATTGAAGGCAGTTTCACATTAAACTCAAAAGGACCTGGAACTTTTAGCAGTGAAAACATTACTTTTGCTCCTTGCGTAGTGACATCTAACTTTCACATATGACCTGATCTCATTCCCATTATGTTCACTGGCAAAATCCTTTTGTACTTACAAGGAGCCAGTCCTTTTCCTTGCTGAACACTGAAAGCAACATATGGTGAAAAAATGTGTAAACTGTAAGGTTGTGTTATTAATACAAACAGGAAAGAAAACAAACAACAATAATCACAAAGACTCATATTCTCAAGTCTTGCAGCTCCTGAATCAGTCTAGGGACATAATTCAAAAACTCAGTGTGGCCTCAGTATGATCATCCAAAGTATAAGAGTTAGGTGCCTGTTCTCTATGTGCTATTAACTGATCTAAATCTAAGTTGTAATTGTTTCTGAAGGATAGTGTGCAGGGACTGCTGAGAGGTATATGCCTCAAAAGGATAATAAAAAATAAGCAACAATACTCTGAGGAAGCCACCCCAAAACCATAGAAAATCCTTAAGAGAGGGTGCTGAACTCTCACTTATTGTTGTTGGGAATAGCTAGGGCACAAGTAGTTGAGCTCTCTTACCTCTTCATGTCTAAACAGCAGTAGAGACTTGTGAAGATTCATGTACCAGGGAGAATGGTAACCTACCAAGATGAACCTGTATACTGTTCTGTTGTTAGCAGATCTTCTTCTCTCCTGTTTTTAATATGTCATGTGCCACAAAGTTTTTATACACTGGGCACAGATGTAGCCTTTGAAGCCAGATCTGTATTCTCTTGTTCTCAGCCTTCTGTTACAGGCTGTAGTCAGCTTCCTAATTTCTCTATATATTTTGTGGCTCAGTTCTCTGAAGAGCCTATTTCTTACCAGTCACTGTGAATTACTCCTTGGAGACTCTCAGGATATTTTACTGACTGTGTAGTGACTCCAGTTGCTTATTTAAAGCTTTCTGAATTGCCATAATGGAGCTAAACATGGGATTTTCAGTCACTGGAGAAGCACAGTTAGAAAGAACTAAATGGTGTCTCTGAATTTTCCATATTTTGATTACAAGAGGTATCATGATTTGGGTCTTCAGGTGCTGTTGTGAGAATAATAACAATAGTTTGGATTAGCTGCTCCCTTTTCAAACAGGAATGTTGAACAAATGGATCATTAAAACTAATTTTATATTATACAGGCATTATGAGAACTTCAGACATTAAACAATCTGAAAATGGAGACTCCACCAAAATTTCCCTCTCCCACTGGCTTTAAATCAGAGGTAACCATCCAGCAGAATCTTCAAAATTCCTCCCAGAGTAAGAATAAACAACATATCTTCTTGATACTCAAAGTACACTTTGATGCGCCTTCCACACTGAAAACAATGCAAGAGTAAAATCCCACTGGATTGAGAAATTCTCTTGCGTGTCTCCTTTAAAGTGACAAAACTTTGTTTGTGGAAATATCTTAAAAAAGTCAGGAGCGAGGTGGCTAAAAGCGACAATGAAACCATCTTAATGTCAGGATAGCACACTAGTGATTTTAGGATGAAGAGAGACTTTTTGATAATTTACACATTCCAAGAGATGGCACAATTTTTTGTTCGTTTGTTTTTGGTTTTGTACTTAACAGTATCTAAATATTAGGGCTAAAGGGCCACTTTTCTGATGGCTGGCAGTTACACAAAGATATTTTCTTAACACAAAATAGACTCCACTTATGAGATCTTTATATGGAGTTATGCTTTGCAATGGTAATATTCTGCATAATAAATGAGTTTCCCGTACATCTGGTGACTTTATTCATATTAACAGCTGAGAAAAAGTTCTTTATGGCCTACTGGTGTAACTCTACCTTAAGTATTCTTATAAGGTGTGATCTCTTAGAGAAAATTATTCAATATTCGTACTATACTCCAACAACAGCTAATAGATTTAGTCCCATTAGTCTACATTTGAAAAATGCAGAAGGCAAAATAGTTTTTTCATCACACTTTTTTTCAACTGCCTTCCATATTCGTATTCACACTCCCTTTTCCAAAGGGCTTTTTTTTTCCCGTGAACTTAGCAAGTGCACAGAGAGTAGAAATCATGTTGCAGTACAGTGTCTTAGTTATGTGTTGTTAATCCTTTGCATTGCGTTTGAAATATCTCAAAAATGTAAAGATTTCCCAAACTGCAAAAGGCATCCCATAAACACTGAAATTCAATAGGATATATGTATCTACTACACATTTGTGTCTTTAATTTTTTTCTGTTACCTGCAACAAGGAAACTATTTATTTTAGTCTGTATAGTCCAAGGAAAATCAACCATGCCAAATTCCCCTGTACCTTTACAGTGAAGTGCGAGCTAGTCATACAATGTAGTAATATTAGGAGTGTATTACTTCTCAAAAGCTTTAGAATTAATAAAACATACTTCTGAGAATGAAGTATGTTTTTTTTTTTCAAACAGATATTCAAAATTACATAATGTAAACAAATATGCTGATAAGAAAAAAATGCAGTACATCCTCCCCACTGCTTTTTCC
The DNA here is from genome assembly GCF_002078875.1 of Numida meleagris. NCBI lineage: Eukaryota > Metazoa > Chordata > Aves > Galliformes > Numididae > Numida > Numida meleagris. Next base: position 111,828,227 of record NC_034409.1, on the reverse strand, counting down.
CATTCATAGCCATTTTGTTTCATGGGTGCTACCATATGGTGGAATGCCCTAATCATAGGATTTATCAGAAGCGAGTTGCACAGACAAAAACAGAAGAGCACTGGAGGATCTGAGGGAGCCTGCAGGGAGAATTAAGATATTTCATCCCTTTCCCTTCAGCTTCCTCAGCAAGACTTGCTCTACCAGCCTTCAGATTCTGCTCATACCACTTTGCAAACCAATGACCTTTAAATCTTTTTCATGCTGACAGACATTCCTAATGAAAGAGGCGAGTTTCGTTTCAGAGAACTTAGGCAGAGTCTCACAAAGGAATTGTGGCACTTCAATTTCATTTTAGGCTGCATTCATGTACTTAACTCAGAAGGGATTGACAAAAAAAAAAAAGAAAAAAAAAAGAAAAGCTGCTTTTCTGCTAGAGTGCTTTGGTGTGCACAGACACCAAAAGTTTTCAGCACAAAGCTTATGTAGTTGCCTGAAGTTTTGCTACTGTGTATGCTGAGGTAGGCCACCAAGCTGGTTGAGCTGCATGACTCAGTGCCTACAGCTGTCAGGAATTCACAGCTTAGGTCTCTGTCTACCAGTGTCCCCTGCTGAGGTCTGATCTGGTAAGCTTCGTGGCAAACTTAATACCTCTTGACAGCATGAAGGTCAGCCCAAAATATGGGAGCATAGTTACTTCTACTGAAAAGAAGTGGTAATTTCAGGTTGCCTTCCTTTCCATAGCTGCTCAGTCTTTTAAAGAGCTTGCAAGGAACTGAGCCGTGCTAGTTTGTTGATACGCTCTTGGGATTTTGGTCCAGTTGCACAGACTTTGTATAACTTGGAACTGAAGGAAGAAACCGATTGATCCAGTCTCAACTGGCAAAAAGGGTAAGTTGAACTCATATAGAGCCTTTAATCTCTTGGCTTTTCTGTTTGACTAATGCTACACCTATCATGTTGCCTGTTAAGAAGCTGTGTTAAGAAACATAATTCTCCCCAGACACTGCGGAAGTATATCCATGTGTGAGTTCATAGGTATGTAAGTTTCTTAATAAGTGACTGTGAACAGATGTTGATTAAGCTACGCTTATAATTACAGGTGCCACAACATTCAGCATGACAACTCCTAATAGGCTTTCTGAATCCGAGCTTTGGTGTGTTTCTGCAAAGAACAGGAATAAAGATTTTTACAGATACCAAACTTCAAAGAGCCTTTGCTTCCAATGGGAACAGGATTTCATGACATTCCTTCGTGAAGTCTCAAGTCACATAACATTGGGTCACTGAATTAGATTCACCATCTATCGAATTAAAATGAAAATGTCTTTGAAACTAGACTTCAATTAACCAAATGCAGGGGGTAATTGCTGGATTGGTCCTACTATGTATGGATACGTACAATTTTTTCACTGGAGGGAGTCTGAAGTTCTGATGTACTCACTGACCTGGGAAATTTATACATTGCTTCAACTGGTTTGCATAATACCTGCTTTTGCAGTGATATTATAACCATTCACAAATCTGTGCAGTTTTCCACAACATCGGATACTGCTGAATGTTCATGCCTAGAAAACACGATTTCATTCACTTGGGACCTCAGCTGATCTTAGTTATTGTGTGGATAAGAACATAAGGGATTAATAGTCTCACTCTGTTAGATGTCCACTGCAATCTATTTCCACATGCTAATAGATGTAGTGTCTTTACTAAATTCTATCATCTGCCTTATGTATTTTTTTTTTATTTTTTTGGTGGTACAGCTAAATGAATAGCAAGTTTCTTCTTTAACCATTTTTCATGTCCCGAAACCATTTTTCGGATGTGATTTTTCAGTCTTACTCTGCAAAGTAGGTGAGAGCCCTGCTTGCTCCTACACACTGCTCACCTTTCAATTTGGATTCCTTAGTAATCATCAAGCATGGCTACAAATACTGGTTTCTATTAGAAGTTTGCCTAGCGTGCTGGCATTTGGCATCACAGAAAAAGAAAATAGTTTGAAGAAATTATTTGTCTAACTACTTTCCCTTAAAAGGTAGGATTCTTGTGTAATATTTTCTTACATACTGTTTACTGTGAGAACAAATAATAGCAGATATGATTTGTATAGAAGCCTCTCAAATGCTCAGTATAATCCTCTCCCCGCTCCCTGAGAAGGAAATAGTTCAGATGTAGGTCAGGCAGTATACAACATCATCTTTCATATCACTCAGCATTATTACCCACAACTCAGCTGCTTGTTCGTCAGCTGGTCTTTTGTTGTTTGCAAACATATTATCTATGGTCTGCAGGAAAAAAGAGCGTACTTTGCCCAGGAGCTAATGAAAGTTTGTCTCATTCAATGTTTTATATTTTTAAGGTGCCAATTCCTAGCTATTCACAGCGCTAAGAAGTCAGAAAGAACTGCAACATCACAAAACATCTATTCTTAAAGTTTATAATATACTTGCATGCAAGCAATTTTAATCCCCAAGTATGCAATAAGACCTGGGTGAAGGATTTAGGAAGGTATATAGGTTTTTAAATGTCATCTATGTCCTCATACCATATTAAACAGTCATTTGGATATGCCCTTTTGCTGCCAGTGACTTTATTTCACTCCTCACATGCTAGTCAACCTTACATTTTTTTAAAGTATCAATCAGATTAGAAAGGAAAAAATGTTTTTGAGACTTTACAGAGTAAACATACTTTTGTTTCAATAATTATTCCTTGCAAAATGGCTCCAAACAGTGTGAGAGCTAAAGAGACACCTGAATGTTTCCCACATATTCCAAACAAAGGTAAATAAATCTTACTTGTACAGAAATCACTAAAAAAAGCACGGACTTTGCAAGTATTAATGTGCTGTTTAGGTGGGGTTTTGTCTCCTAGGAAGGTTTGACTTAAGAAAGATAGTATGCTGACTCCAGCATGGCAGATTAGTTGGGAAAAGCATGTAATTTCCTTTTTCTGCCCTCTCTGTTTATTTAGTATCTTGACACTCTGGTGTAATGAATGAGCACTTCTCATTCCCAACCTAAAAGAAGAAGAAAAGCTGTCTTGTGTAATGTGCAGTTCATTTTTATTTATGCAACAAAGACTGTTTGATGTCTCAGAGCTTTAATTTTAAAAATAAATTTTAAAAGGAAGAGAGATACAGTCGACACAGAGTGAAAAGGCAGTTTGCATGGCAATATAGAGATGGCCAGAAACTAAATTTTTCAAAGCTGACTAGCCAGTCATAGGAATTTATACGTCCCTGAGCCTGTTTGCACTCTTTTTTGAGAGTAGATAAGGATGTTTGGGCTTGCCATTCCATCGTGTCTCCTAGAGATCTTGAAAACCAAAAAAAGTGTAGAAAAGAAAAGAGTTTGTTACATCAACTAATTTTTTTTCTGCAAATATTTCTGGTTTATCACTGCTTAAATCAATGCTTTAGGATTAGTTCTTTTCAAACTAGAGGTGCTAGCCTTTAAGATACTGCTGAACTGTACAGATTTCTTGCCAGGGATAATATGCAAAGACTTAAAAAAAAAAACTGCTCTAAGTGCCTTACATCCTTCAGCAGTTCTACACAGATCAGTCTCTTTGGAAAAACAATCCGAAAACAGCTGTCAGGCTGCTGCCATTTATCATGGGTGGCCATGAAGCAGAGCGGTCTGGAAACAGGACAGCAAGCTTATGGTCAGTCTGGCAGTACATCTTTTCTCTGTGGGCTCAGTGGAAGGCGCCTTGTGTTATTTTCTGTTTTACAGGAGCAGTACAGGAAAACAAGGGCATAAGGGGGCCCTCTATGAGCTCTCTGCCTTCTTGGAACTGCTTATGCAAACAGATGATTTGACTGCAGCCAGCAAAACTCAGTTTGGGGCAAAATGTTGATAGCATTGTGCCATTAGTGTTCCAGTCCCAAAACAATAGCCTGAGTTTCATTTCTTTTTTAAACACTCTTAAAAGACATTGATATTATCTGTGCTCTGCTTTTTCTCTATCACATGCGTGGAAGGACATTTACCATTTGATACAGAGAAATCTTTGTTTTCCACTGGATTGGATTCTTTCCCTTACTCCGGTAGGCAGCTTTCTCTATGTAGAGAAATCATAACTCTCAGCAGAGGATCTGTGCTTGGAAAAGGAAGGGGAGCAGGGTCAGGACAAGTGACAGGAGGCAGCAAGGTTGCAGAGACAGACGTGTTACAGCACTGGGACTGGATGCAGATGAAGGAGAAAGTGGCTGGGAGAAGGTTCCCAGCAGGGAAAATAAGTCATAATGAGAAGCTGCTTGCACAGCCCACCCTTGCTGACACAGCCTGAATAACAACAGCTGTTAAGACAGAAACCTGCGTGTGAGAATGCTTATAAATCAACACCCCAAAATGCCCTAGAGCACCTTTGCCCCCAAACTGATTAATTTAAGGAGGATAAAACAGTAATTTGAGAATTACAAGACTCGGAAGCAAAGATGGAGTCAAGTAGAGAAGTCTTTTGGCTTTAAACTAAAAGATGGGAATTTTGATGATATGTTAGGAAGAATTTCTTTACTCGGAGAATGGTGAAGCCCAGGCACCGGCTGCCCAGAGAAGCTGCAGTGCCCCATCCCTGGAGGCGCTCAAGGCCAGGTTGGATGGGGCCCTGGGCAGCCTGAGCTGGTGGGGGGCAGCCCTGCTCACATCAGCGGTTGGGGCTGGGTGGGCTTTAAGGTAACTTTCAACCCAAGCCATTCAAAGTATAAGAGAAGCATTAAATTTTTTACCAGCACAGAGAGACCTTGGAGTGAAAATCGCAGCAAGTCTTCTTTGCCACTGCTGAACATCTCCCCACTGGCACCTCCAACCCTGTCACAACCAGGCTGAGCAGTCTGCTTGTTGGACACCATGAAACCCCTGCAGCCAGGTAAAGGACTGTCTCTACAGGGAAAGTAGATAGACCTGCACCTCATCTGTGTGCAGGCAGTCTCAGGAAGGGTGTTCCCACTGACATGGGGATGAACAGCTTGTAGGAAATGCCATGAACACGAATCTATAGCATCCTCATCTCTAGCAGGAGGCAAGTGCATGCAGGGGGACTTGCAGCTGCTGCAGGGGTGGGTGTTTGCTTTTCCAGAGGAAAGGGGGTTTGTGCACTTGTGCACACAACTGTGTAAAAGTGCAGACATGCACACGATGGTAGCTTTCAGGGACTGCGTCTAGTACAGCGTTTAGATATATTTAGGTGTTTATTAACATTACGTAAATGTCTATAATTGTATTGTGAATACAAAGGTACCTGATCTGTCATTAAAAAAAATCAATGCATTGCTTTGTTAATAATTTGGTTCACATTATGTGAATTGAGAAGTTTTTTCCTGAGATCAGCACTGGAAGTTATTGTGAGGGAGAGCGAAGATGAATTAGATAAGGAGCACTGAATAGAGAACAAGGACAGATTTGGCAAGAAAACTGGGAGTGGAAGAAAGGACAGACAAGACAGACTGGAGTGAGGAAGTGGCTGAGAGGGTGATGCTTGGGGTGATATAAAAGATTGTACCAACTTTCTTCGTTAAGTCTTGAAATAAATCCTAAGATTCCCAGAAATACTATCAGCTATCATAATAATATATATATCTCATCTCATTTCACTGTTGGTCCCGGATAAAGGGAACACCCTGCTGCTACTGTCATCGACTTAGTTAATCCAAGCAGCAGAGAAACATGGTCTGGTTCTTAAGGTCCCATTTCTGTTAATTGTGTTAATGAACCAAATAGGTGTCAAGATAATGCCATGGATTTCGTTTTGCTTCATCTCTTTTCATTGAAGAATAAGATCACAGCTGTGAAGTTAAGCTATCAAAAATTAGAAATTGACAGAATCTAGGTAGCCAGTGTGACCTTAATTTGGCCACCTTTTCCATATGAGTTGTAGTCTTTAATTACAGAATCACACACTGAGCTCTCTCAAGAGGACTGCTACCTAACACAGTGCATCAAAATGACTTAATTAGCAGCTGTTCAATAATTTTTTCAGCCTCATTGTTCAATATGTTGCCCTGGGCCATATTTAAAAAACAGCATTCAAGTCTTGCTCTGAAAACAAAATTATTAATTTCCTCCTGGTCTTTTCTATGATGCTCATCACCACAGAACCTGAGTGTTTCACAGACAATTCATTCATCATTGTAAAACCCATGTGAAATTTGAGGGCATTATCTGCATTTAGCAGGTTAGAAGCTGAGACACAGAGACTAAAATAAAGAATGTTGAGCGTCCAAAATGAAATCCTTCAAACTGTCAAAAATGATGTTTTAGCATTACATAAGAACTTGCATATTGAAAGAACAATTCCCATAGATTTTGCTAGCATCTTAGACCGTGCAACATTTTGCAAAGCAGATCTAGAGATACAGACCAGGCAACCAAAGATGAAGAGCATATCTGAGTTTCAAATCATTGCAATCAGAGCTCATTTTTCCAGGAAAAATAAGTCACATCTTCTGTTCCTGCAGTTCCCTGCCTAAGCCACTATCCAGCTGTCACCTTCTGAAATGAACAAGGCAGAGAGTTTTACAGAAAAATATCCCATTCCTCCATTTCATTATCAAGGCATCTGTGTATTAGCTGAAGCCAAACTGCCAAAGAGGAAATATGAAGTTATCTGTAGCTAACAATTTTATTACAATATTCAGAGACAGGATGTCAGAGATGTATGGGTGGGATGTAATGAAAATGGGAGTTGGTCTGCCATTTCCAAATTTCAATCCCTTTAATTGTATTTCTTTACATAAGTTAATGTGCAACTTGTGTGTGACAACTTATGCATGCGACATAAAAAGTGTTTTGAACTACTACCACTGATGAATATGGAATGTGACTAGGAAAAAAAGACACTACCAACTGCTTACTTTTTGGAGACAGAGAAAAGCTTTTGAGCATTTTGTATTTGATAAGCAGTAATATGCAAAGCTGAAGATCCATTTGCCATTGCTTTCAGGCATAATTAATCTTGAGCAGCCCAGACAGCCAGCTCTTCTGGATTACAGAACTGTCAGAAAAATATAAAAGCTCTGCAGATTCCTTGCTAGGGCTCTCTGTGCTATTTGAGCTGTGCACTCACCAAGATCCTCAGCAATTTCCTACCCTGACATTTGATTCTGTTAGCCCCCATATCTGTGCCAGGAAAAAATAAACATTGTGTTTCCAGATAAACAATGTGAACCTGTTCAATTTTAGTATATCTGCTCAATAACTGTGAAAAGTAACAACAAAGGAAAAGAGCTATCTCACTGTTCTAATACACTACCGACCTTCTAAGATCATTAAAACTGTTGTTTGCAGTTCTGTCTTTTCCCACTGTTGCTAGTAATGTTGACAGTCTTCACTTCACTCTTCCTTTGACATAAGTTTGGAAAAGTATGTGCTGATAGTGCTACTTGTTTCTTTTGTTTGTTTTTCTTTTTGTGGGTTTTAGGTGTTTTTTGTTTTTTTTCTTTTTTTGACTCAATGATCTACCTCAGCTGATTAATTTGTTAACAATACATTTAATAAGTTTAATAAATTTAATATCAGCTTGCTAAAATAACCCATAAGGTGATTGGAGACTGCTATAAAGATGCTCACTTCTCAGCTCTTCAGGCAAATACACAGAACTCAGGGACTAGAGTAATGGAACATGGAATCTCTATCTCTCTGCTCTAGTGCAAATAGGAATCTCTCTAGCACAAATAGGCATTTCCTCATAAACTCCTCATTAGCAGGGGGGTTGGACTTGATGATCTCCTGAGATCCCTTCCAATCTCTGTGATTCTGTGTGATAAGAATCTTTAAAAATGAGGCTCTAGCAAGAGTGCAGCCTTGTTCTTCTCTGAAGGAAGAAAAGATGTCTCCTTACAGCGTTCTCCAAGATGGAAAAACTGGCCCTGAGTAGGAAACACACTGCATCCCTACAGCAGTGCCAAAGCTACTAGCTAGGAACACTACTGCTCCTTCTAAGGATAGAAGTTGCACAGACTTGGCATAGTCCATACATACTGAACAATATCAACTTATATAACATTGGAATGGCTGAAATGTTCATTCTCAAATAAAAGAATGACACCCACGCTGAGGCACCAGAATAGTTTAATTTTCAAAGCTACAGACTGCATGTTGCACCTAAGCGTGGTCAACTCTTGACCTCTGGAAAAGACCTGCAAAGGCACTGCAGATAGTCCCTGCAGCATTTCATTGCTTCATTTAATTGCTTCCTATAATGCCAAGCCTATCTCAGATTTCAGAACTTCAAGTTTCTCTGATGTAAGTTACCTCCAGTGAACTGAAACGGTTATAGGAAAGATTCAGCAAAATTTTAAGTGAGGGCTTTCAAATTATGGTCCCTGTTTTGGATTTTCATCAAAGTTGAAGTATCTGCACAAAAGTTAATAATGTTCTTTTGCTCACTTCCTGAGAATGAATAATTCATTTCAAAACCACTTTATGGGTATATAAAATTAGGATTATTAATAAAATGGCATTATTTTTTATTTTCTTTTTCCTTATTTAGAATTCATATGCTCTTTTTGATGAGTTGTTATTCCTTTGTCTTTCCTCCTTACTGTCACAACAACTCAGGCAATTTAATTGTCTTGGGCATTCAGTGCAGCTGCTTAAAATATCTACTAGCAAGAATTAATTTTTAAGAAAAAGTATGATGCCTTTTTGTCATTTGTTCAATTAATTATTCACCATCGTTACTAAATAAAAAGTACCTGTGGTGCCTTTGCTTGGCTTTCATTCCATTTTGAATTAATGCAGAGGTGTCTCAGTTGATTAAAAGAAGGTCAATCCACTAGGAAAGATATTAGCCTTGTTCACAAGAAACAGGAGCATAATTCTGGCACAAGCCTCTTCTGTATTCCTGGGCTGGTCATTTATCATTTAATCTGATAGTTCCAAGACGAGAATTAAAACACTTTCTGCCCTCTCTCAATTTCTTTGCTTCCTGCAGGAATGCAAACTCAGACTGCTATGCATAGGTTTATAGGGAATGGCATCACAGCGCCTCGGTGTCCCTGTAATAACATAAAAAGATACTTGCCTTCATATGATCCCATGCACTGCTCTGGCACCATATACTAGTGTTATTAATGCCACTGAGATTTTGTTCTGCAGCCTCTCAGCAAGAACAGTCTCTATGAGTAGAACTGAAGATTTCTTTCAGTGGCCAGCGTTGGGGCTCATGAAAGTGTCAGTTAGGTCTAACAGGCAAGGCAGCTCTGTCTGCTGAGCCCAGGAGATACATGTTGTTTTACCGAGCCTTTCTTATAGATAAACCAGTTCATGTGTGTTGGTAAACATTTGGTGGGCATGTGTACAGGGAAGGTTTTCCAGCAATGTACTGTGGCCGTATGATTGTTTTTGATTAGGCATCTAAGAACTGAATTCAGTTGCAAAAGCCTATAAACGTGTAGACTCTCCACAGAGTTTGAACAAAAGTGAAATAGTCACTTCGTTTCCTTTGTAAAGAGACAGATGCATTTACAAAAAGTCTGAATATACCTTTTGTGAAATATATTCTCAAAAATGTGTAAGTTATCAACAAGCTTCAGTCTATCTTTGATAGTCATTTGAGGAACTAAAGCTAAGACTCAGTCTCTCAGAAGGACCCAGGAGTCCCAGTCTCTAAAGCATAATTGAAAATATACCCTTCTTATTATTACAAATGGTTGCTACTTGCAGGGTGATTAATCTCGTCATTAGCCAGAAATACCATGCACTTCAGCTACCTGAAAGTTATCCAGCAGTTGTTATTAGGCCCTTACTACAGATCAACAAAATATATGACCAAGCCTTTAAAGTATCGCTGAATATATTGGTCTGAAATTCTGTCATATCTGGATTTCCAGTATTTACTGAGTGACTTCTACCTGCACTTTTCTACCTGTGCTTAAAGGCTAAGACCATAGCAAGGTAACAGTAAATATGAGGTTGATCACTGAATTATAGAATTCCCACATATGGAGAAATAAAAAATAAAATAAAATAAAATAAAAGATGAGAGAAATCAGACTACAGAGTTGTTTCCTGAACATATATGTCCATAAACTTCTGAAACCAATTCTAGCAGTAACACTTGATGTGGTGGGTTAGCCTTGGCTAACCATGGCTGCTCACCAGTCTGCTTGCTTGTTCCTCTCTCTGGTGGGATGAAGAGAAACTAGAAAGAAGGTGAGAAGATTTGTACATGAAGATAATGAGAGGTTAACAGGGAAAGTGAAAGCTGCATGCACAAGCAAAGCAAAAAATAGACATTCCTTCACTCTGCATCTGCTGACAGATGCTCAGCCACTTCCTGGAAAGCAGAGCCTCAGCAAGTGTAACAGTTGCTTGAGATAACAAATGCTACTCTGACTGCACCCCTTTCTTCACCCTTTCCTTGAGCTTTTATTGTAGAGCACAATGTCATATTGTACGGGATATCCCTTTGTTCAGTTTCAGTCAGCTGTTCCAGCTATGACCCATCCCAATCCCTTGTCCACCACCACTTAACCCCTCTACTCACTTAAAGTGGGTGGAGGGGAGAAAGGTAGGGTAGGAAATATGGAAACCCTCAATGCTTTGCAAGCACTGTTCAGCAACAGCCTAAGATTTGTGTTACCAACATTTCTTTGGCCACAAGTCCAAAGAACAGCACCATACAGGCTACTATGAAGAAAGCTGACTGCATCCCAGCCAGACAAAGCACACTTACAAAAGGCCTAATAAAAACACGACACTCCCCCTTCTAACTAGAGAAAGCATTATTTACACTGAAGCCCAAATCATTCAGAAAGGTTGCTTGCTTTTTTTTTTCTAGACATTTGTAAATGTTGAACATTGTAGGGGCTAACCCATGGGTGTACTGAGATGCTTCTGTTAGATAAAACTGAGATCCGAAAGTCTTAAACAGAAATGAACTGCCAGTACTGAAAGAAAAAAGTGGGTCAGAGATGTCACTTTGCTACTGTTGTTACTTACTTACTATTATTCCTTATTTTACCTTTTTGACAGAGAAATAAATTAAAATATCAAATAGTCTTTTTTTCCTGGCTTAGAAGTTACTCGTTACGTTTAATGCAAAATATTCTGATTTCCACAAAATGTAATGATACCAAGAAAGCTGAAAACAGGCAAATAATGCATTCCTCAGTGGAATGAAAAGAACCTTAATTTGCAAGGGGCAGTGAATGAGTCATGATGAAGTGTAGTAAGAAAATGGTGAATTTTTACACCAGAAGATTGCCTGCATCTCTCTATTAGTAGGTAGTGAAGTAGAAGGGTGATTTTAAATTGCTGCTAGTCTGAATCCTGAAGCCTTGATGATGAGAAGAAGATATGCAATAAGCTATACTGATAATAAGAAAATTAAAGCCTCTAAAGAAAACGAAGAGAGGATCTTCTATATCATGTGACAAAGAGTGACTTCTGTAGATCTTCTTTGCAAGTGCAGAGGAAAGCAGTAAGTAATCATTTCTCTGCCTTCTATCTAGCCTGCTAGTACAGTGACCATTTCGATGAGCATACAAAACTGAGATTTTTATTTTGGATCATATTTTGTGAAACCACGGTGCAGAGCTCTCTAAAGGCTGGGTTTCATATCACTGCAATGAAAACCTCACAAAAAAAAAAAAGAAAAAAAGATTGTCATTACAGGCCTTTTACCCTGTCCTTCCAAATTCAACGCAATCTGTTCCTCAGTTGATTGCCCTGTAGTAAACAGCTAACTGGCACCTACCCCCGTCCATTTATTGACATATACTAAACATGTCCTAGGACATCAAGTGCTAGGGTTTAGCAGCAATTAACAACCAACCTGCAAAGACATACAGAAGCTAAGAGCCAGCAAAACTGAAGGAAAATCCAGAATACAGCATGGACAGGGAAGGGCACCGTACTCTTGCAGCAAGCAGCTATCAAACCCTTAAAAATATTCTATTCTGTAATTAACAAGGAATTTTGGCCATCTATTTGTTTGGTGACTCATTGGCAGAAAGCGTAACAATTCAATTTCCTGCACCATTTTCCTACCATTTATTTTAGTGAGGTGCTGATCTCAGTCAATTAACTTGTTATACTTCGTATTTCAGACTGATTTCATATTTAGGAATGACTCCTCATGGGATTCCCATGATGTTGAAAGTCTTGCAATGGAGCAGGTGAATGATTACTTTAACCCAGAGACCCTTACCTGTGCCAGTAGAACAAACCGACCTTGACTGTGTCCTATTCTAATCTCAAATGTATAAGCAGATGATGTGACCACAACCTCTACTATCCCAGCATTCATCTGCAGGTGCCTTTCCCTTCATCAAAGTCTATTCTAGTGCTATTCCAGTCACCTCTGTACAGCTTGAAAAGATTTGAGCCTACGACCTGATGAGGAGATATATCTTCCTGTCCTGGCAGCCACCTGCAGACCTGTTTGAGAAGTCTGGCCCTTCTTGTTCAGTAAAATTGTATATTGCATTGTGGTGACAAATTTGTGGCTTCCCAGCCTGAGGCAGGGTGCCTGTTAGTGGTTACATCTGTGTTTCACTAAGGGAGAGGCCAGAAGAGGTAATATCCAGCCTGATATTCCTCTGTAATGTCAGTGGGCAAGGGCACAAGGCCAAGGATGAAAACTGAAAACTAAGAGAGTCCTGGCTTGCAGGCAGGCATGCTACAAATGGAGCTGGAATGGCAACTGAGCTGTTTTGTACCACTGAAAAGAGCTGGAAAGGCAGCATTTAAAGTTTATTACATAACTGGCTTTGGAAAAGAGCACTTAATGAGGAATATTACAAGTAGGGCAAGGGATCCAGGACAGTATTATTTTTATGCACATAGACTCCAAGTTAGTTAATAAACTGGCGAGTGAAGATATAAGAGCACGGCAGAGAAAAAAAAGCTATAAAGAGAACATTATTTTTAAGATACCTGCCAATCAAACCCTATACCAGTAGAGGTATAAATAGAGTAAGAGGTGACCTGATTGCTTGGCCATTAGCACAGCAGATTGCTTTGCAGGGAACATGAATCCAAGTCCAGTTGTCTGAATATAATAGAAAATGGGCAGGGGAGATCTAATAATGACTTCAGCTATGTTAGGAAAAACAAGGGAGAAAAAACATACAAACTTTCAGTCCACCTGAAGAAACATGCCACATTTTATATGCTTAAGAGAACACAAGCAGAAGGATGTATGAATTAGAATGGAAGCCTATTCATACGAACGTGCAAAAATAAACATCAGAGGCACATTATTGTCCACCAATTTTACTATAGACCAAAGCATCTGGTAGCAGTAGCTGCTTTTTTCCCCTGCTTTTATTGAACCCTGTACACTGCTGCTCCGTGACTGCAAAACTACTAAGTACACAGGAGTAGAGTTGATGAATGAGTCATTGATTCAGTCAATCAAAATTAGGACTAAAATTATAAAGCATACTTTACATGCAAAAGATTTCAGTCATCTTTCTGATGTTAACATACTGTACTATAAAGCCTTTCTTTGTCTACAGTGGAAGATAAAATTAAGAGCCATTGAGGAGCAATGTCCTATATAACAGAATAATGTTTGTATTAATTAAGTTTTCATTGTCTTCACTAGTCTGTAGGTAGAGTGTCTTGCTACACTTTGTCCAGGTTAGAAGAACCATTTTAATATGACTATTTTTCCTAAGCTCTTCTCATTCATGGTCTTAACTTATGTTTTGGCTGGAAGAAATATTCCACAATCCACTTCTGATAAGAAAACAGTGGTATTGGTGAAAATTAATGAAAACATTTAAAAATTATTTGCTGCTCAGTTTCATGTAACAAACTCAATTCTTTGGTTTGCATTGAATTTTTGGGCTAAATAATATTCCCTTACTGAATTAAAGATATCTTCATGCCAGAAAGAAATGTGAACAGTCAAAGAAAGAAGATTTTGCATGGGAAAAAAATGCTACAATTACAGTTAAAATTTCTCTCCTTTTCTTTCCCACTTAGCCACCCTTGAATTTTAACTGCTAGAAAATACATCATATGGCAACCCGTATCACTGGATATTATCACACTGCTACAACTCATGACAGGTATAGAATTATTTTTATAGAGCAGTAGAAATTACATTCAATTCAGGGACTAGATTTCTTTCATATAACGGGACAATTACACAAAATTGAGCAAACTCTTGCTGCTACCTCCATCTCAATCTCCAGGGCTTTAACCCTATGTTTATATATGAACCTGGTGAATTTTTGCGATCAAGTTTTGAAGCAACGCTGAATGAACTGGAGTGAGAAATAACACGGAACACACACTAGACAAATTTTAGAAGGTCAAATATAAATATTTTAAAGCTATTTCAGTTTCCAAGCCTCAGATAGAAAAACAAAACAACAACAAAATAAGCAAAACAATGAAAAAAGAATCCATTAAACTGTTAAGCCACACAGGCAGTTTGAATTTAACTCTTAGCACAGCTGTTGAGAACAGAGATTTTAAGAAGGCATGGTGGCAGTTCAACCTTTATGAGCAAATGCAGTAGTACTCCCTAGATAAATCTGCTGACAGATTTGCTGGGACAGTTATGATTAGCTATGTATCACCTATCATTCAAGCTGACAGAAAGCTTTTTATTCAAAGTTAGGGAGGCTGTTTTTGTTACAGACATCTAGGTTCATCCTGGAGGCTAGAAGGAGCTCCCTAAATCTGCACCAGTTGCTCCACAAAGCCTCACCCTTGCCTATTTCAGCAGAATATCACTGTTAAGCACAGAGCTTAACAAGGGCTTAATAAATGTTCCTAGAGTTTAGTACGCAAAATAAACACAGCAGAACTTACACAATATTTACAAGTATGAATCATATGTTCCTCTTTTTTTTTTTAATCCCATCAGTATAGTTTAGAAATGAGACCACTGAGGATGCCAAAAGCACACAGAAGAGATGGATAATTGTGCAAGGAACAGTTCCAGGAATACAATGTCAGTGGTGCTGCTGCAGTTCATGCTGTGACTCTGGCGCTAACTTGAGTTGCTGCAGCAAACTAGACGCATATCCTTCCCTGGTCAACTTTTTATCATAAGAATTTGTCACAACCTACCTCCTATAGGAGCCTCACTGCTCCTATAATTACCATCGATGAGACTGCATGATGTTTGTCATGTCATATTCTCATTTTAACACATACTTATGTATGAATACACCAAGTCACCTATGATTTTGTTTTTGGAGGATGGGTAATGGGAAACGATAGGAAATGCAATGGTAAACAACTGTAAAAAAATCACAGGGAAGCTTGTGAAAAGCAGAGGGAAAATTTTGTCTGCATTAGGCTTAGGAAACAGCAACTAAGTATGGAATTCTCAATAATGCCAGACTCCTTCTGGCCTGTACATAAGTGCAGAGAGGAAGGGACAGAAGGGCAGAGCCCAAAACAGGGACTTCCTACTCCTTGCAGAACCAGAAGGAAATGTGAGGCGAGCCTGTGAAAGTACTCATGGTCAGCCTTCAGCTTTTGAATGCTGAAGATCTCCCTTCTACTCATGGGAAGGAAGGGCACAGCTGAGGCTGCAATCTGTGTCTGTGACTTGTCTCTCACTTGCAAAAGCACAGAAGGTTCTGACTTGTCTGGGTTGAGATAGAAAGAAAAATCACACAGGGTTAACAGTCAGCTGACAGTTTAAGTATGTAGCAGTTCTGCCAGAAAAAAAAGGGATATATAACGCAAGGGGGGAGAAATGTCAGTATTATATTCACATGATCTTCTTGGGGACATAATGCCAGGCACCATAAAAGGGAAATGCGGTAAGACTGCAGTTTAACTTTTAATTGTGACTCAGAGCTTCTAGCATGAGGCCTGCCTGCTTTCCTCCTCTTCCCCACTGCTAATAACGAGAAAAATATTATTAGTCTGCTAGCTAATTGTTCTAATTATCACTCACAAGCTCTTATTCATTGCACTCTGTTGTTTTCAGGGGAACAAGAACAGCACATAAACTCTTCTCACTGAGCAGCACCTTCCAGGGCAGAAACCTGAACATGGTTTAGGATATACCCAGAAAATTGCAGACATTAAAACCAGAGAACATCCATTGATCATGAAGCCCATCTCTCTGCTAGGGGAGGCACATTCCCAGCAGCACGCTTTCTAGTCTTTCATCCAGAATAATGTTAAAAATACCAGTGGTGAATCATCCTTCCAAGTCTCTCAGGAGACAATTCCTCAGCAGAATTCACTTTCATTTTTTTTGTTTGTTTATTTTGCTTCAGTTTTAAACTATTTTATTCTTAGCACTATTTTCTTGTACAGCATTAAGTACTTTTCCATTTGCATACAGCTTGCAATCTTCACACTTCTCTGACCCATCAAATCTCACACACACACAGCCTAAGACTCATAGCTGCCACCCCCACACACAACCTCTCACACTCCCATACAGCCAAGGCCTTACTGTAGAGCCTTTAGGGATGCAGCATCGGGACCACACTTGAATCTCAGGGCAGATGCCTCTGACCAGAGGGATCCAGAGCAGGAGAGTGGCAGAAGCAGAGCTGCAGTGAGCTGCGTGCCCTTCAGCTGCGGTGCCTGCCCAGCTGCCGCCTCCCTCCTGCTGACATGTTCCCCTGCTCCTCCCAGGAACAATGGCTCCTGCTTATCACTCCAGCCAATGTGACATCTTAGTGATATACCTGTATGAGCGAATATAGTACCACTCCAGAAGCTAAACCTGAGCAAATTCAAGAGGTTTATCTAAACACTGTTCCTTGTTTTGCTTAGTCAACACATACCTAATTTAGTAGCTTTAATCCATCTACTCAATCCTCATAGTCCTTGTGTAATTTGTTTGTTGTTCTTTGCTAAATTCTCCTCAAACGATCAATATCTTTCTAGTTAACACACTGCTGAATTTCAGTATTCAGTATTTCAGAAGCAGTCACAAGAAAAGTGCTGCTATTGTTTATTGGACTTCTGCTTGGCTATTTTTATGAGCTACTACTCATCAAAAAGATAAAAAAAAAAAAAGAAAAACACAAAAAACTCAGAACTCTCTCTTGGCATTATAGCATTCCACTGTGGAGTAAGCAAAAAATACAGCAACATTTCACTTCAGCCCACTGAATTATGCCCATATCCAAAATTAACTGGTGTCCTATGTTACAGACAGGCTGAGTAAATAACAAAAATAACAGGTGAAACTTCGTGATGAATGCTAAAACCTGCTTATACTGCTAGTTATTTTAAGTGTTAAGACTTCAAAACCTCTGTCAGATTTGGCAAAAATCCAATTTAGAGAAGGCTTTCTCACTGTATTGGAAAGACACGTGAGCATAAAGTATCTTCTGATCAACGTCTGCCTTTTCCTCATTTTCTTTCTTTCCTTTTTTTTGGGGGGGGGGGAGGAGGGTAAGGGTGAGGGGATTCTTTTTACTTCTCTCCCACGATTTCCTTCAAACAGGCTTTGTGGTGCTTCTACTATTTAGGATTTCAAAGACA
This sequence comes from Numida meleagris, assembly GCF_002078875.1. Taxonomy (NCBI): domain Eukaryota; kingdom Metazoa; phylum Chordata; class Aves; order Galliformes; family Numididae; genus Numida; species Numida meleagris. Next base: position 111,810,816 of record NC_034409.1, on the reverse strand, counting down.
AGATATCCAAGAATGCCAGGACACAAAAGTTGAAGGACAGTGGTTTTGTCCCTTGTGCCAGTTATATATGGTCTTGTAAAAAGTAGCAAGTAGTTCTTGGAAAATGGCATGGTGAGCTGTAGGCAATCAAGGAGGCTCCTGGAATGCACTGAGGATAACTTCCTGAGTCAAGTAACAGATGGCACCATGAGGCAGGATGCAGTACTGGACCTGTTGCTCACCAGTGCAAATGAACTGATTGGAGATGTCAGGATTGGAGGCTGCCTGGGCTAGAGTGACCGTGACATGGTTGAATTCATGCTCTGGAGGGATATGAGACAGGCAGCAAGTAAAATTAGGAAGCTAAACATTAGGAAAGCTTAATTCCAGCTCATCAGGTGTTAGTCAACAAAACACCCTGGGAAACTGTCCTTGTGGGTAAGGGTGCAGGGCAGAGCTGGCAGATCTTTAAGGAGGCTGAGGGAGGGAAGGGTTAGAATATGGTTTCAAACAAACAATAAGAAATGGATGTGGGTTAATGGGGCAAGGAAACTGCTGATTGGTCACCGGAACTGAACTGGAGACTACATCCTGAAGAAAACCATCCAATGTTGGATCACTCTCTTCAACCATGCCAAGGTCAAGAGTACACAGAGAGGAAGAGATATGGCCTTCATCCCCACAACCCCCAAAGATGACCACCAGGAGGCACTATGCATGCTAAAGCAGTGTGACTCTGGGGTGGAGTGTATTATAATGATTTCCTGGAATTAATTGTAATAGTCCCTCTGTCCCTCAGGAATGCTATGAATATGTATTCCTTTGATCTTTAAATACGGAAGTTTTCTGCCTTTCCGTGTCCAAGCTAGGATGGGGACACCCCCCTTGCACCTGGTGTGTGGGCGCAGCACTGTAATAAACATACCTGCTTTATAACCTTCCCCAGTTTTAAGTTTGTTTCCACAAGTCAAGGCTTTCCTCAGAGCTCTCCATCCCCAGGTGTAGCAAGTCAGGAAAGGAAGGCAAGAGAGCGTTGTGGCTGAACCAGGAGCAGCTGGTCAAACCAAAGAGCAAGAAGAAAATCCACAAGCACTGGAAACAGGGACAGGTACCATGGAAAGAGTATAAGTAAGCTGCTAGGCTGTGTAGGGATAGGCCAGGAAAGCCAAGGCCCAGCTTGAACTAAACTTGGCAAGGGATGCCAAGAAGAACAAGAAAGGCTTCTACAGGTACCTCAGCCAGAAAAGGAAAGTCCAGGAGGGCGTACCCCCGCTTCTGAATGACACAGGCAGGCTAGTAACAGCAGACAAAGAAAAGGCTGAGGTACTTAACAAACTTTTTGCCTCGGTCTTCTCTGATAACTGCTTATCACACAGCCCTCAATGTTTGGTTTGTCAGGAAGGGATTGGGAAAGCAGTGTCCCTCCCACTTTAAGTGAAGATCAGGATCATGACCACCTGTGGAACCTGAATATCCACAAGTCTGTGGGTCCCAATGAGATGCATCCCAGAGTCCTGAGGGAACTGGCTAATGTAGTCACCAAGCCGCTCTCAATGATATTTGAAAAGTCATGGCAATCAGATGAAGTCCCTGGTGACTGGAAGAAAAGCAATGTCACACCCATTTTTTAAGAAGGGTTAAAAGGATGACTCTGGGAACTACCGACCTGTCAGTTTCATTCTATACCAGCAGAGCTCATGGAGCAGATCCTCCTGGAAGCTGTGCTAAGGCGCATGAAAGACAGGGAGGTGATACGGGAGAACCAGCATGGCTTCACCAAGGGCAAATGCTGCTTGATCAGCCTAGTGGCCTTCTATGATGGTGTGACTGCATCAGTGGACAAGGGAAGAGCCACTGATGTCATCTGTCTGGACTTCATTAAGGCCTTTGACACGGTACCCCACAACATCCTTCTCCCCAAATTGGAAAGATATGGATTTGATGGGTGGACTGCTCAATGGATGAAGAACTGGCTACAGGATTGAGTCCAGAGAGTGGTGGTCAATGATTCAAAGTCTGCATGGAGATTGGTGATGAGTGGTGTCCCCCAGGAGTCAGTGCTGAGGATGATACTCTTTAATATCTTCTTCAATAACACTGACACTGGGGCCAAGTGCACCCTCAGCAAGTTTGCTGATGACAGCAAGCTGTGGGATGTGGTCAACACACCAGAGGGACAGGATGCCATCCAGAAGGACCTAGACAGACTTGAGCAGGGCCCAGGTGAACCTCATGAGATTCAACAAATCCAAATGCAAGGTCTTGCACCTGGGTAGAGGCAACCCTCACTACCAGTACAAGCTGGGAAATGAAAGGATTCAGTGCGGCCCTGCTGAAAAAGACCTGGGGGATACTGGTAGATGGGAAGCTGGACATAAGTCAGCAGTGTGCCCTTGCAGCCCAGAAAGCCAACCATATCCTGGGCTGCATCAAAAGAAGCGTGGCCAGCAGGTTGAGCGAGGTGATCCTGTCCCTCTACTCTGCGCAGGTGAGACCTCACCTGGAGCACTGCATCTAGGTGTGGAGTCCTCAGTACAGAAGAGACATGGACCTGTTGGAGTAAATCCAGAAGACCACCACAAAAATGATCCAAGGGATGGAACGCCTCTCCTGTGAGGACAGGCTGAGAGAGCTGGGGCTGTTCAACTCGGAGAAGGTTCTAAGGTGACCTGATAGTGGCCTTTCAGTATCTAAAGGGGAGCTACAGAAGGAAGGGGACAGACACTTTAGCAGGGTCTGTTGTGATAGGACAAGGGGAAATGGTTTCAAGCTTACAAAGGATAGATTTATGTTAGATATAAGGAAGAAGTCTTTTACAGTGAGGGTGGTGAAGCACTAGAACATGTTGCCCAGAGATGTGGTTGATGCGCCGTCCCCAGAGACTTTCAAGGCGAGGCTGGATCAGGCCCTGGGCAACCTGATCTAGCTGTGCATGTCTCTGTTCATTGCAGGGGAGCTGAACTAGATGGCCTTTAAAGGTGCCTTCCAACTCTAAGGATTCTATGATTCTAAAAAGTCACAAAGCTCTATCATGGGGTTGTTCTTTTCTCTGTTAAAAAACATAATTAACAGAAATATATAATGAACTAAATCTGAGTTGATAGGCAAGAAATCAGACATCTGCCAATAACTGGAATGTCTTTTTTTTTTGATCTCACAGATGCTCTTTTCCAGACCAGCTTACTGCTTCCAATAAACAAGTCCTGTGTAGGGCACTCTGAAAGTAATGCCTCCTCTTTATTTCTGTGGAAACCACAACAGATACAAAAGCACAATAACACTATTTGATAGAGAAAAAACACTGTTTTTCAACATAGTCACTACAATTAGCTATGTATTTTTTGCCAGAAAGGAACAAGAGCCTGTGTGCCATGCTCACAAATATCTGCAGCAGCAGAGTCAACACTGTCATTGTCAGCACTGCTGAAACTCACCACCCACCACCTCGATGTGCTCATATCCATTGTTTGGTCTCCAGCAACATTCAGCAAGTGTCAGTGAATGTCCATGGATGCCATTTTTTCTGTGTGGAGGAATTTACCCGCACCCCTTTGCTTCACATGCACTTCTGTGTCAGATGCCATTGTGTCAGAGTGCCCCTCTGCTGCCATCTGTCACACAGCAACAAAATGGAATGGGATATTGGTGGGAAGACTCAACTTCTACTGCCATACTACCAACATCTGCCTCTGATGTTGTGGGCCAACATAATAAAATAGGAGGCATTGCTTTCAAAGAAGCCCTCGTATTTTACATCACTCAGATATATTTAAGCAGTAGTATCGATATGTGTACATAAGTTGATATATATTTATCCACCTGTGAGTAGATGTATACACCTATATACACACATATCTGTGCATATATATATTTATATATACAGGTATGTGCTACCCAGGTGTTCGCTACTTCTGCTGCTTTTCTGTGCAAATGATTGGAAGTTACCATTTTTAGCATTAACGCTTCAGGTGATATGACTGTGACCTTGTATGAGAAGCTCATTTTTCATTTACAAAGAAAAGGAGAGTTCTAGCCCTTGTGGTGAAAACCTTGAAAACAAAGTAAATGAACATCAAAGAGGAAAAAAAAAATTGAAAGGAATGCTGCATTCTTAAAATCTCACGGATTTCAAATCCCTTGCTTTTTCAGCCTGTTTTCTAGCTTTTATTAATGCTTGCTTCCCTATGCATTCTCGTCAGGATCTATGTCATCCTCCAGAAGCAGAAAACTCTTTTTCACACAGGAATCTTACTTTACTTCCACAACATGCAAGAACAACTCTTGTCATCTGCTAAGTAATCCACCTTGCTCTCTCTTCTAATAGGTATGGGTTTAAACATCTGGCATTGATATACTTTTTTTTTGCACTGGATGATGTATAAGTTTTCTTTTTGAAATTTACATCTATATGAGATAGCACAAAGATAATTCATTTTTGCTTTCTTAGATCATTTAGCATGCAAGCAGTCCCATAGTCTGGATATTTTATCTTCTGAATAACACATCTAAAAGTCTAGCTGCATTAGTTCTCAGCAAGTTCCATGGAAGATTTTAATTTTGATCGGTATGAATCAATTTCATGTTAACCAGGAACTTCGCCAGCTGGTAAAGTTTAGGTAAGTGAAATCTTCACTTAATCCTGCTTCCTAACATCAGGATTATCAAAATAGGACACAGAGACCAGTCAACTGAATTAAAGATGGCTTAATCAATCTTTACAGGAATTTTTTTTTTCATAATCTACTCTTCCAAAAAGGCTTCCCCACCTCCAGTATTGTTTTTTTTGTTGTTGTTGTTAGAATATCACACATCCATACTGAATTGGGATTCAGGGGCCTTGAGTTGGGTCTTCACTGCCAGACATTGTTTAGTTTAGCTCTCCATTATCAGATTGTTGCAAGTCAGTAAGAGAAGAACAAACAGGAAAACAGTGAAAGGGGGAACGACAAGAAACTACAAAGGCATGCAAGATAGGAGAGCCTCCCCAAACTGGGACAAAAGTCAAGATGAAGACTCCTGACTTCATCCAAGAGCGACCACTGAGTGGGGAGGAAGACATCAAGCCTTCATCCAACGACCACCAGAAGGAGCTAGAACGCATGTGCAAAGGGGAGGGACAACATGCAAATGAATTCCCGGAAAAGTAATGGATATGTAACAGGGCTCAATGAATATGTATAAGTTTGGCTTTTAAATGTCTAACACTTTTGTCTAGGGGTATGCGAGTTTGGTAGGGCGGTGACCCCCTCGCATCTGGTGTGGGTGCAGCACCGTAATAAACATACCTGCTTTATAGCCTAATCTCGGGTTATGGAGTTTGATTCCGCAAGTCAATACCTTTGTGTATACTAAACTGGAGAGAAAATATTTAGAAGACAGGGAACGATCTGTCTGCAGATGAAAAACAGCACTGAAGAGTGCATGTAAGACCAAAGGGAATTCAAACTTGCTGCTTTGGAGGCTTGGAGGACATGACAGTGAGACACAAGCTTCAAGGGAAATACCACACAGCTGGAGCAAGGTGTGCAGATCCTGCTGTTTCTACCTCTCCTGAGACTCCTGGGTGAAAGCCCATCACTGAAGTGGAGGTAGTTTCATGGTTCTCCAGAGAGAGCCCGAGATTAACTACAGTCACCTTGCCACCAAGTGCATGTGTTCCTCTTAGTTTCCAGGAGCATTATCAGTACCCTATGGTGTCAATGACTCCTTCACTCTTAATGTGATACAGTGACAAAAAGTTCCATGTTTAGCAAGGTGCTTAGCAGTAATCACAAGCCTCCAAGGACATTTGAAGCAGCTGTTAAGAGGTAGAAGCAGTTATCTGCATAATAATAATAGTAGTAATGTATAGAATCTGAAATCTTTTTGTTTGTTGCTTTGGATTATAGAAATCTGTGACAGAACGATGGTGCCAAGGTACTCTAGTTATGGGCATTAAGAATTGTGGATGATTAATGGAAAACAGGTAGATGCTCTACATTGTATGAGAGGTCTTTAAAAATATCACAAATAACAAAATCATAAATTAAAAATCATAGCATAGTCAAGACATAAAGAGAATCTGACTCAACACAGTTCGTAAACTGGGAGCTGGACCAAAATTGGCTCATTAGAAATTAAACAAAGAACATCCGAACTTGTTTACATCATTTTGAGTTCAGCTCAACCAAGGGCTCAGGTTTCCAATTGATTTTACTTTTCGTGTCAGAGCAGTAGGCAGAATCCTGTTGATGTAACAATAGGTTAAGTGAGAGAAGAATCAGAACATAAGAGCAGAAGATACCCTCAGATAATTTCAAACAGGGACAAAATTGAAAACATTCACTGGACAGGTGTCTGCAATGTCATAGTAAAGAAAAAAGTGGTTTTTAATACATAAACATTCAAAGTCTCGGAGAAACACTGGCATGAATAACATTGTGACATGTTTTGACAGTTTTTGTAAAAATCAATGAGAAATGCTAGATGTAGGATCCTTTCTTACACCTCTGAGATAACATTACGCTGGGAATAGACTAGTAAGTGGAGTGAGATTTCACTGGTAGACCCGGGCACAAAAGAAATATGATTAAGAATATATTAACATTTGTGAAACCGATATATTGAATTTACTAGGCATGACAACTTGACGTACTAGATCTCAGTAAAAATTAAAACATAGCAGAAACTAAAGCACACTAGAGCTTTGGGAAAATAAACATTCCACCTGATTCCACCAAAAAAAAAAAAAAATGTTAATTTCTTACTTAGGTTAATAGCTCAATTTTCAGTGTTCACTGTGGATCCCAGAAGTGATTTTCTAAAATATATATTTTCTAAAATAAAGATGTGTTTCAAAAATACTGCCTTAAAATCAGGGAATATCAAATATGGACACAGATATAAATATTTATTTCTACTCTCAGAACTCTCACAAACAGCCAAAACATTCTTCATACTGCAATTGTGAAGTTTCTTTTCAGAAAATAAGTACTGCCAGCTAAACGTTTCAAATCTGCAGTCTTAATTTTCATTATTAGAAATGTATAGGCACCTACATTTAGGTCCAATCTTTTTTTTCTGAAGAACACTTTTGAAAGCACAAGGTGATATCTAAAAATGTCTCTAATCTACCTGGAAACAATTAGAGTACTGTTTGCATCTTACTCCATGGTACTTCCCCACCTCTGAATGGTTTAAAACTTTAGCATAATACCAAAACCTTTATGAATGCCAGCATTTCGTGTCCAGAAGTCAAACACAGTGATACATTACTTGTTCCTATGCCACCTCATTGCCCACAGCACATACAGGACCTGTGTGGGCAACCCTACCTGGCCATCTGTAGGGGCATGTGCCCTATATATCTCCAGCCACAAGCCTCACACCATTCATGAAGATACCAATTCTAGTCAGACTTTGATTTCAGAGTAGCAGGGAGCCAATCAGAGCAACACAGCCTGGTCATATCCTTAGCTGAAGAAGCTGGTGCGTCTGAGGAAGAGGGCTAGAAAACTTTCCCAGAAATATCTTCCTTCTCCTACATTTAGTTCTGTCCCTGAAGTAAAGTTATTGTACTGATGTGATCAACTCCAAGGCACACTGAAAACTAAGGTGCAGCTCCCATTCATTCTCCTAAAGCCACGCTTCTACTCACTTTGATATTGGAAATACCATTTCAGGTGCAGATTGTGATATAAACTGCCTTAAGCAGGGGGAAATGCGGCAATTCAGAAGAACCTCTGTTAACAACTGTATCCGTGACTGCTCTATGCTACCTCCCTTGTTGAAGAATGAAGAAAGTGAGGTGCTATCATAATATGAAAAAAGTGAGATATATATAGATATCTATACACACATATGAAGATCCTCAGTTGGAAAAGGGATAGCAGAAAAAAAAAAGGAAGGAACAAAGTATATTTTAATAATTCAAATTAAATAGCGTCAACTGTTGTCTACATACACTGCCACCACCTCATATCAATCAGCCACTTTTTTAATTGAAAACATACATGTAAAAGAATTTGATCATACTGTAGAAGTTCTGATATATTGCTTGAGGCCCTGATTTGGCTCCAAACCTCCCCAAAATTTTTGAAATTGAGGTAAATCAGTTATATTTACATTAGATTTTGTTCTATCCAGAGGTTTTGTCATCTGTTACTGTCAACCAGGATTTATTCCAGAGGATTTGTAATACTGTAAGGGCAGAGTCTCTGTATGTTTGGCACTGCCTAAGTTATAGGAAGATATAGATACCTGCACTTAACATAATTTTCACACAAATTATTTTTTGGAAGGATATTTTCCAGCAGAAACATTTATAACTGTGAGCCAAATCCATATTTCAGATTATGAAAACTCCTCCCTTTTGCAAGATTTACAACAGTACTCTGCATTTTACCAATTCCGTAAATAATTGAAACTAAAGTAGCAGATAAATTGGGGGTGAATTTTGTGATACATTATCCTGACTTTATAAATTGTATTTGCTCATTTATAAGCCTTAGTAGTAAATCTCCCAATTATTACTATAAATTTCAGAATTTCTGTTAATTAGTGGCCACCAGATGTCTCCCAGATTGTTCTGTCCATACAATAGAAAAACACTAAGAATCACAAGAAAAAAATCAATGCAAACAAATGAATAAGAGCTAAAGAGTTCAGACAAAGCATGTTACTTGATTCGTGCCCAGATCCACAGTATGTTCTTTAAAAATCAAACACAAATTACTGTGATTTATACTGTTCCTTGAACAAAATAAAATAAAATAAACAAAGCAACAGTTGCATGTAATTACATTCTGTCTGCACTGCGGATCTCTTTGTAAGACAACATCCATTGAAATATTCACTTTTTGGCACTATCAGCTTTTTTGGTCTAAGAAAAAATATTATACCCAGAATTATTGGCTATGGTGTTTCAGTCTGCATGTTAGTAGCTAACTGTAATCCAAACTTTTCTGCCTCCTCAACAATTTCTTCCTTTTATAGTGATGAATGAAGGGAGAATAGGCTAGACCCTTAGTCTCATTCTCTGTTCTGTACACAAACTGGTAAAAGGATGAAGAGCATTCTACATGCTTCTTTTGGAGAGGTCCCTATTTTTCACTACAGCTACCAAACGTGTTTTTCCATTCAGTAGGAATAGGTAAGTAGAATTAGAGTTGACAGGGATGATCAAAGACAAGGGAAAACCATATCTGCTATAGACTGATCCCCCATTTGCAGTTAGAAAACATTTGTTGCTCTCCTAGAGATATTTTTTCAGCTTAGTTTCATCTAAATAAACATAATGTGAGCACTCTGAAACTACTCAACAGTGCAAATCCTATAACGGTAAATTGGGACAGTGAAGATATTAACTACAGAAATCTACTGTATGAAATCAAAAATACCCATCCAGTTCCACACCTCCCTGTAGAGGTCCTAGAAATCTTCTTTTATGCCAGAATGACCATGCTCTAGGAATGCTCATCATACATCGTCTAGCACATGACATCATACATGCTATGAGTTAACAGTCTGAGAACATAATAGAGTTCCAAAGTCTAAATCTGAGGTAGCTGACCACGGTTTAGCATTTCTGTTTCCACTGTAGCTTGTTTCTCAGTCATCTTTGTGTGTATGTAGTTAGCACTGGCAATTTATAAAACAGTCACTACCAGATTAAGCACATTAAATTAACTTAAGATGGAAATTACAGTCTACCTATAGACTGTACGGACCCAACCACCACTAAAAACATAAAGGAAAGTTCATAGTTTTGCCACTGTAGTCTGACAGTTTGTTCCCAGCAATGCATGCCATCAATCACAGCAGCTTGATAAGGTGAGCTGACCCCTTCAGTTAGAATGCCAAAGAAGTGATTACTGACTTTTGTTCGAAAGGAAAGGAACTTCAGTATGAATGCATAATGTATTCTGACTCAAATGCCTGGGATGAATATCATCACAGTCGTATTTCTGAAGGAATTTTCTCCTACAGCTCCCTTCATAAACAGTGTTGCAGCTCTGAGATCAGAGAATTCCCTCAGGCCACATCCTCATGTATCTTTGTATGTTTTCTACTGCATCACTTATTTATCAATATTAATCTTTATCTAAAGGTGTTAGATAGTCTTTCAGTTGGAGGAAAGAAGAACAAGGAGTTGTTTTATTTTTTAAGCAACTAAGGTCATCTGAAGTAAAATGTCTAAATGCAATAGTAAAATTGTTCATTGTGCTCATACTTAGGGCTAGCAGCAGCATTTTTTCCTCTTAGCATGCAGACAAACTGAAACCAGAGTTAACTTTTCACTGGATGCTTCAACAGCTTGTTCTGAGTCTGTTCCATTCCTTTACACTTAATGCATTCATTACTGTCACCTGAATTTTGCTTCAGATGTGGGTAACAGCTTAAGCAGATGCCACAGAATTTCTCTAATTGTTAACACGGGAAAAAAAAAATTAAATGAGTGCAGTGATAACCGTACCTAATTAGGAAAATGTTCAAACCCAAATCAAGGGAGCGGCTAAGAAAGAAATGTCTCTATTGTATTGTAAACTCTATGTGCTTGATTTAATGTGAATCAAAGATACTTACCTACAGAGACAACTTGAATTGAAACTATAATCAAACATTTATGTCATTTAATGTAGTACTGAATGGAAGTAGAAAATCAAACTTATTTTCTTTATCTTCTTAAATGGGCATGCTTCTATATTTAAAGCAAATTATATGAAGTTATCAAAGGTAGTGTTGGAAAAATATATACATCTAACTGCATGAAGGAGTAATTTTTCCTAAAGTAAGAAAATATGGAGTCATTCAGTATGTCTGCCTAATATATGGACTTCTAATAATATACTGAAGTTAGAATGAAGCCAAGAGTTCCTGGCATAATAATACCTACTGCCTGGCAGGCTTGCATGAGGGCAAAATGTAATGCATAATACCTATATTGATCTTGCCATGCACTACTGGATCAGGGACGCCCAGAGCTGCATTCCTACTCTCTTTTTAAATTACTTTCAGATTTCAAAGACTTGGTTTAAAAAAAAAAAAACAATAAAGAAAAAAAAGAATAAACAGTAATACATCAAGGGTAGTTTGTTTTGGATGTAAAAGAATCTATAAGTAATATAGATTGCAGAAAATAAATTATAGCTGCAGTAAACGATACAATACACACTTTAAATAAACCTCTCCTGGAGATAGCCTACTGTATCACATTTAGTATAGCATCTGAACAAAACCACATAATTACAAGTGAAAAGTTGCAAAGAAGATAGGTTAAATTCATACCATTTCCCATTCATGTTATATCCTTGTCATGAGGATGGATTGACTGGAGAAAGGCATGGGTTATACTTTTCATTTCTCTCAGTTAGCTCAGGGGAGTTGATTGTTTTCTAACTCAGAGCTTTCTCAGGAGTTCACTGTTTTCAAACAAGCAGAAGACAAACCTTGCCATTACATTTCAGCAGAAGTTATGGGTAGAAAAAACATTTCATGGTAAAATGCCCACTATTTCAGATTTCAAGTATCATGTTCCATACCTGGAAAATATGTGTGTAAGTATGTAATTGTAACAAATTTCTGACACACCAGGCTTGGGGATACTGACAGCCCATATTCGCACACAGGAGACGAGTTCTCATTTTCTTCTCCTTCCTTTTGCTGCAGTCTGAAGTCATGTCTTCAAGACTAGTTTGAATGTATGGAAAAATCATACCAGCTCAAGGTAGTGCATTGCACTGTTTGCTTTCATGTTTTACCTGTAATGGACTTGACTGTGCAGGATAGTAGATTAGGAGCAAGGTTCTGAGTCACACCGAAAGTAATGTCTCCTATTTATTTCCATGGAAATTGCAGTAGATACAAAGAGCACAACAACACTATTTGATAGAGCAAACTCTCGGCTACAAAACACTATTTTTCAATACAGACACCACTGTTAGCTATGCATTCTGGCCAGCAATGAACAAGAGCCTGTGTGCCACACTTGTAAAGATCTGCACCAGTGGAAATGACCCACTGTCACTGTCACCTCTGCTGAAACTCACCACCCACTGCCTCACTGTGATCATATCCACTAATTGGTCTCCACTGACATTCAGCAAGTGATGATGCATTTTTTCTGCATGAAGGAATTCAATGACACACCTTCATTTCACCCACACTTCCACATCAGATGCCATTCTGACAGAGTGCCCCTTTGCTGCCATCTGTCCCGCAGCAGCAAAATGGAATGGTGGGAAAGTTCAACCTCTACTGCCTTACCACCAACATCTGCCTCTGTTGTTGTGGGCCAATATCATAAAATAAGAGGCATTATTTTTGGAGCACCCCTCACATATGCATATATCTGAGACAACAGTATTTCTCAGATTTCACATGCAGTACCTCCAAGATAGCACATTTGCTTAATACTCAAGCTGAGATTCTATGTGCTTCATATTTTCATTGGGAAAAAAAATATAAGAAAATATAATTAATCACCCATTAATTAATTTTATGTCATTAAGGGATAAACTAGGCTCAACCATTTTCCATTGCTCCTTGGGATATCTTGTTAACTATTTACCCTTATCTGTCCATTCAGTGATCACTACCACCATGACAGAAGGGAAAACAAGGCTGAGCTGCTTGCCTCTCCACACCCAGAAAAGCCTGCCTGTAACTGCTCCCTAACATATACCAGTCCCTCTCCAAATGGTACAGTCACAAATGATCTTCCATTATATTATTCTACCAAATGAAGGAGAAAGCTATGACAAGAGGCTTGTGCATACAAATAAGAGTTTTTGTGTTAGCATGGTATTTTGTCTCACGTGATTGAAGTCATGCTTGTAGTCAATCTGCCACAGCAGAATGCCAAGTGTGCCCTCTGCTCTCACTCTGCAAAGAGAATAACATAAAAGAGGAACTCCAATCACATCTGTAGGTGATATGTTCAAATTATTTTTCACCACTAAAAAACAGAAAAACGGATCAAGACAGACGCTATAGCTGTTCCATACAATAAGAAATAGCAGAGCGGGCAGGGTTATATCCTCTGGGTTCTGTGTCTGAACCATATAAGCTCTGTTCATAGAATTGGCACAGGCTTAGCATCTCAGAGTACACAGTTTGGAAGCAAGAGGCTGGCCCCCTGCATGAGTTATAAACAAAACTTAGAGAAAAAATGGCCTTTAAAAGATGCCTTGAAATGCTGCACCTTGTCCTCTTTTATTATTTTAATATTTTATTTTGCCATTTTAAGTCATATCAGTTTTAAGCACTGAAAGCTTTCAGAAAAGTATAATTCACCATTTATACCTAAATAAGTAAATAAGAATGTAGCCACTGTACCGGCCAATACAATCCAAGTCCAAAACACTGCATTTTAGTAAGAGAAGACAAATACACGGGGATACTTGACATTACTGTGAAACTGCAAACACAGCAGGAATTGCAAAAAAAAAAAAAAAAAAAACCCTAACCAACAAGCAGATGCACAAAAACTGCCAACAAAAAAACTGCAATGCCTTGGAAAGGAAAGATCAAGTTTACAGGATTGCATGCACTCAGTACATCCTTGAGGCTTTCTGAAGGATCTATGCTTTCCTCTTACAATATATTCTCCCCCCTTAGAGCGGGCTTGTAAGGATCTCCATCTGAAGGAACTTCCTCATTACTGAGATTGCCTGAGCTGGTTCTTTGCTAGTTGGAACAGCAATACCAGCAGGTGGACAACACTTATTAGCTGTCACTGAATATTTTCAAGAGTTAGGAGGCCTGCTCCAGTGTCCTCTTCTCATTATATTTCAACCAAAACAGACAACCAAAACTCCTGCAGAGTTGGAGGTGGAATATCACTGGCTACACAAATGGTCTCCAGCGTTTGCCATCTTTCTCAGAAGCTCTATAGTAAAATAATACCACTAAGAGCTTAGAAGGGAGGCTTGTTTTATAACACCTGAGTTAGGCACACAGAACTAGATGTCATGTTTTCAGTTTTATGTTAAAGGTGGAAGCAAAGTATTTGATTCACAGAAACTCAATGTCACTCTGAAGTTAAATGCTTAAGGCAAGTCATTTCTATTTTAAAAAAAACAAGAGCACTGTTAATAGAGTCTTCCATATCTTAGCTGTCAATAATTTCATTTTGTGCTTTCTGGCTAAACAGAACCTTATTCATATCTTTCTTTAAGCCTTTTTTGATGTCTTACATAATGTGCTCCTAGAAGACCCTACAGGCAAACTTTCCCAAGAATGCTATGCTTTGAGACATCAGCAATGTTAATTACAGCCTGGCATCAAGTTTATTTTATGGCTTCTAGATACACTATACTTGGGCAGGTGACATATCAGGATTTCAGATGCCACAGAAGATGACAAGTGTAAGAATGCTGTCACCATATTTGTGTTTCTGCAGGCCCTCACTGTCATCTGGCTCAGCAAGCCTTGAAGTCTGCTACACGAAGCTGTGATCTGACGTTAAGCCAGTACTGCAGCTTTGTCCCAAGTTCAAGATGTATAGCTCCTAGTGACAGCAGAAGTTATGATTACAAGTTCAGCAGGAAAAGAGAATTAATATTGATCTGCTGTCCATGCAACCCACTACACAGGTCTGGCATGAATGTGAAAGAACAATTTCACAGAGATGGCACTAAAATAAAGATAGTGATAGTGATGCAAAGAAAATGTTTGCAAAGTGGTTCTGACCATTGCTTTGCTAGAAGAACTTGTAAATTGTCTTCATAATTGAGGCACTGCGTATATAAGGGTGTTACAGAACACAGTTCTGTCTCTCTCTCCCTGCTGGAACAGCACAGCATTCTGCTGTCCCCTACAACCAACCCCTTACAAGTGCTGTAAACTAAACCCATGAGGGCAAGCAAATGAAAATGACAGGGCAAAGGAAAGCACAGAGAGATAAAAAATGAAAATCTCTGTATTTATCATCATAATTATTCCCATTCTTTACATGCACTAAGGGCAGAAAAACTCCAGGAGAAACAGCATGTTTTGCAGAACAACTAGCAGAGCAAAACACCACAGAATACATCAGACCAGACCAGACCAAACCACAGTGAGGACAAGTAAGTGCTGGCTCCATTGAGTCAATGGTAACTCTTCTCTTCCTACCTTCTAAGAATCACCCAATGAGTTATCAAATTAAGATACTGTTAGGATTTCAGTTTGATTTTCATGGCCTACTTATTTAATTTGTTAACATTAATTTCTCTATAAGTTACTCCTGCAAAACATACAGAATGAACTTAAACACTCTCTACATTAGATTGCAAACTTGGATCAAAAGCAAGCAGCCATTATGTCCCTAAAACAGAAAATTTTCCTTCTCTTTTTGCTGTAAGGGAAGTCAACACAAGCGGCAAATGATGATGGTTCTCCTCCCTGTTCCTCCCTTTGCCTCTTGGGCTTTCAAACACCAGTTCAACACCATTGGCCAAAGCCAACAGAGGGATGAAAAGATAAAACCTTTCTCTATGCCTAACTACCTGTTCTGCTCCCATGCAACCTAGCATCTCTGTGCAGGCACCAATGACAGGAAGAATCCAAGCCCCATGACTTAAAATTCCATAATTTTCAGTTTCTGCTTTTTATTTCAATACTAGTTTCCTTATTTCTTTTGTATGAGAGGAATGAAAAAAAAGACAGTCACCAGAACTCGAGATTTTAGGATAATACTTAAAGAGCTACATGCAATTTGGCATTTTCTTTCATTTTTTCCTTCAAAAAATTGTAAGTGAGAAGTAAATCCCACCATTTCCAACTTTTGAAATATTTAATAGAAAATTATGATTTACCATCTACTAAAATAGTAGTCACTTGAGGTGACAGAATTACTCCCACACTTGCTGCTGTTAACCTTAGTTATTTTAGATTATTATGAACTTTGAGAACTACATTATGCATTGTTCCAGCTAACTTGAACATTTTTTGTTTAATCCTAACACAGTGACCTTGCTTTTGCTCACATTTTTATTCAAGCCCCTAAAAATTATCGTAAGTAAAAATTAGTGAAATTCAAGCAAGACACATTAAGGCTTGTCTTACTGAAATACAGGAGATCAGTGAAACTTGGAAAATTATTTCCTAGCTAACAAGTTAAAATGAATAGTCATGTCAGGAATTAAAAAAATCTTTTCTGATTAGTTCCAGAAAAAATCTATTATCCTTGAATGTTGTATTCGAAGCAGTAACAAAGATAAGCATCCTCTGACTCTGAAACCACTATGATTTCCTACATTTGTTTTGTAGAACAGTCTTGCACAGTGTATAGAAAACTGAAAAAAGACTCATTTTACTGTTTTTTGTTTAGCAGATGTTTTCTTGTAGTGAAATAAATATAATAATATAGCTATTTGAAATGGTTGTTTTGATTACCATCTTATTTATTTTGATTTTGTGTGGTAGGATTGTCTTTAAGCAAAAAATAACTACCAAATTTCAAATGAGTGAGCAGTTCTGACTTCCAATTTTTTTTTACCCTTTCTGAGCTCTCAGCACTTTGGAAGAGGCAATACCTCAAAAATCACAATTAAAGAAAAACGGTTAATTGAAAGAAATTTTGAGCTTTACTCTGAGAACAGAACTTGTTTGCCTCTCTTGTTTTTGCAATGCAATAATAGTTTGCCATTTTCAAGATGGTGCTTCCTTGTCTAGCAAAGTAATATATAAATGAAAAAAAAGTGAAAAGACTTCTATCAACAAATTAACTGCTACTGCAATATCTGATGTTAACCTTTCAGGCTCCTTCCACTTTACTAACTGGGAAAACAACTGCTCTGAGTTCAAACTGATTAATAGACAAGATATAAAAAAGCCAACTGCAGCCATGGAGTTACTGAGCAGGCTATGGAGGTTATCAGGTGCTTGTCTAATTCTGATTGCATCAACTGATGCAGTAAAAACCTAAAAATGAAAGCTATTACCCTATCTATAAAATCTGCCCTCATGTCTACAATAATATTAGCGTTAGTTTGTCCTTCAAGTTTCAGGCAACCTTTCCTTCCTCTGTCTGTTTGCTAGGTGAATGATTTGTCTTCCACAGAGACTTACTGTGGAATTTTGTGGTAAAGAGCAGAGAAAACAAACCTGTGAAAGAAGTAATTGAAATTATGGCTTATAAATGGAAAATTAGCTCCAAAAGCATTTCCATAAGATGTTGTCTAAGGAAGTCATTGCAGCAAATACAGCTGTAGAAAAAAATCAGCTAAAGTAGCATGATGTCTGTACTGATACTCCTCATGCCTAATTATTAGTTTCTTCAGGCAGTCTGAATATGTGTTTGTAAAGCTATTACTTAGAGGAATGCTTACTGGCAAACTAAAATTTGCCACATGAAGACACTGAAGAATATCCAGCCCTCAAATTTATGTTGTCCTGATCCAACAACAGCTCAGCTGGGATCAACCTCACTTTAAGATCATTCAGTTTTTGTTTTATTTGAATGCAACCTAATCAGAATGAAAAAGAAAGAATTTTTCTTTGCTATCCAGATGGTTCATGCCTAGCTTGGTTTCTCCAAAGAAATTAAGATAATGACTGTTCAAGGGAAATCATGCAATGGTGATGGATGGTAGGAGTTAAGCATTTATGTACATGGATTCTTCAGTGGTGTGCTGATGAGATATTGCCCACTGTGCTCTAGCTCTTTTATGATATGCAAACAGCACTAGAGAAGAATTTTGCTCCAAGATATGATGAAATAGGAATCCACTAATTAAATCAGAAATTGTTCCAGGTTTGAGCAGGAGGCCCAACAAATTTTTGAAGATGTGGAACACCTCCCCAACAAGGACAGGCTGAAAGAATTGGGGCTGTTCAGCCTGGAGAAGTCTCCAGGGAGACTTCAGTGTGGCCTTTCAGTATCAAAAGGGGAGCTGTCAGAAAGAAGAGGACAGACTCTTCAGCAGGGTTTGTTGCTATAGGACATGGGGAAATGGTTTCAAACTAAAAGAGGGGAGATTTAGACTGGATATAAGGAAAAAGTTTTTTTACAATAAGTGTGGTGAGGCACTGCAACAAGTTGCTCAGACAAGTGGTGGATGCCCCGTCCCTGGAGACGTTTGAGGTCATGCTGGACAGGGCTCTGAGCAACCTGATGTAGCTGTAGGTGTCCCTGTTCAGGGACAGGGCAGGGGAGTTGGACTGGGTGACCTTTAAGGGTCCCTTCCAACTCAAATGATTCTATGATTATATCGATGGGATAAGATATCGTATAAGGCAGGTTGAAGAAAGAGTTACAGTTTGCAGAAAATGCCTTCAAATTCCAAAATGAAAGTGAACTACTTACATCACCCACATTAAACACAAAATTTCACGACGGCATTGCTTCTCTGAAGCATCTATTAGAATTATTTGTATACCCCTAAGAACAATCTTAGTATTTGATAGATAACTATAAAAATCTGTCTCTGTTTAAGAGAACATACAAGGGAGGAAAGAATGTACAAAGTGAATATTGCTTTAGAGTCATAGAATTGCTCAGGTTGGAAAAGACCTTCAAGATCATCAAGTCCAACCACAACCTAACCATACTGCTCTAACAACCCACCGTTAAATCGTATCCCTGAGCACCACATCCAAACAGTTTTTAAATACATTCAGGGATGGTGACTCAACCACCTCCCTGGGGAGCCTGTTCCAGTGCTTAACAACCCTTTCTGTAAAGAAGTTTTTCCTGACATCCAACCTAAACCTCCCCTGGCGCAACTTGAGGCCATTTCCCCTTGTCCAGTCACCACTGAGAAGAGACCAGCCCCGCTCTCACTGCAATCACCTTTCAGGTATTTGAAGAGAGCAACAAGGTCATCCCTTAGCCTCCTCTTCCCCAGACTAAACAGCCCCAGTTCCTTTAGTCTCTCCTCGTAGGGCATATTCTCCAAGCCCTTCACCAGCCTTGTTGCCCTTCTTTGGACCTGCTCCAACACCTCAATATCCATTCTGTACTGAGGCACCCAAAACTGAACACAGTACTTGAGGTGAGGCCTCACTAATGCCGAATACGGGTGGGGGCAGGATGGCTTCCCTAGTCCTGCTCACCACACCATTCCTGATACAAGCCAGGATGCCATTGGCCTTCTTGGCCACCTGGGCAATGCTTGTCTTTGCAACCTTAATGCTTTTTAATCACAGTATCTTGAGTATAATAAAAAAGTGAAGCTTGAAAGTACATTTCAGTGACATTCATGGAGTGTCTTCAAAATATTATTTGCCTTTTATGGCTAACATCCATAAAGAGGGCTCTATAGCTTTTTTTTTATTGTTAAAAACAAGAGTGTCAAGAAACTGGAATGAAATGTGAAATATTCAGAAATTCCCAAATGATATTAAAATCCAACTCCACTCACTGTCTCACTGCCTGAGTTACAAAATTCATCAAGCCCCAACTTTATGTCTGTAAGGTCCTGTGAACTCTATGAGGATGAAACCCTGAGGCTTATGCTTAATCACTTGAAAAATCAAAACTTAGCTACAGCATTTGAAAGCTAACAGTTCATTTTCAGAAAAAAAAAAAAAGGAACAGAGAAAGAACTATCAGGCTGTTGAGCAGGGCAGGTAAATATTTGAGAAGTCATAGTGTTAATTATCTTTGATTTCAGCACAGATCGAGTAGTGCTTCTATAGAGGACCTAGCAAGCAAGCTTTTAAACAAACTCTTGTGAGATTTTACTCTGAAAAGTAAGGCTTCAGAAAAAATTGCTTTGTCAAGAGGAAAAAATGTAAGGAAATCCACTTGTACTGTAAAATAGCGTCTTACATGTTGGTATTTTGATGTAGTGACTTTTTTATTTATTTCATATTTACATTAAAAGGCACATTGTGCATTAACTGTGTTAATATCAAAGCCTACAATCCATGAAATTCTGAGAAATGGCACTTATGCTCTGGCAATTTATTTCGAAGTATTTTTCCATTGCCTATAGGAGAGAAATGCAATGGTAAAATAATTCTCAGCCAGCGTGCTTTGTTGTTTATCAGGTGAAGTAAATAACTCTGTGGGAATTGAGTATCATTTCAAGGAATGATAATGTGAAAAGCTGGACATAGTATCTGTTTAACTCAATATTTTGTTAAGCCTTGACTGGGTTTCTGTTTTTTAACAAACCACCTATGCTATTTCTGAAATACTACATCCAAAGCTATTCACAAAAAGCTGATTGGTCACTGGATGTAACACCCAGCAAGGTTCTTTGAAAGGCTGTCAATGAATGCAAGAGTGAGTAGAAGCCCTTAAAAGAGTTTAGTATTTTCTGTTAGGTAAGTGACATAGATGCAGGTGTTCTGCAAGTTGGAGATGCAGCTTGCTCAGCTTGACTAAAAGTGGATATCATGTCCTATGCTAGCAATATTTCAAAGGCTTAAGATATCTGAAAATAAACCGAGGACCACAGAAAATCCATTACACATCTACTAGAATCCAAAACAGACTTCTGTGTTATGAAAAAACTGTGTTATTTTTACTACTGTGTCACCGTTCAGGCCTGGTTCGGGCTGGTTCCATGACTAATGAGTCAGGAGGACACATGGACTCATGCCCCAAGGAAGGGGAAGGAGAGTAAGGAAAAGGCAGGGAGATGGGCCTAAAAACAAAACAGTAGCAATGAACTAAGGGAGAAAACTAATTTACTAAATACGATAGCAGAATGCGAGATAACACAATATAATACAGTATAATTGGAATTGAAGTTAATAAATCAAATAAAATGAGAGAGAGTGTCAAAAACCAAAGGCCTTACTCTTATGCTGAAGGCGTGATGGCTGGGCTGAGCACATACTGCAGAGACAAGCAGTAAAAGAGGGGTTAGTCTTCTGACTCCCAAACAGTTTTATCCTTCCCTCTGAACAGAAAATGGAAACAGAACAGTGAAAGTCTTCTGGGAAATGTAGTTCTTCTTCTCTTCTGAGAAAGGTACCCAGAAATATCGACAATCCACAGAACTGAAGCATTAACTCTTTAATTCCTAGTGCACTACATGATGGTATGATGTGGAATACCGATAGCAGAAATCATAAAACCACGACATACTGTTTTCCTGCAACTATTCCCCATCTTTTCTCTATCTTTAGCCTACATAACACAGGTGAGAAAATAATGAACTACTTTCCAAATGTCACTTGAAATACATTAATAAATTGCTTGTAATATTTTTATAGCTCAACTGTAAATCACTTCAAAAGTTTAAGCAGCAGCATTTTTCTATGCATTTAATATATAATATTGGGTTTTTTTATTATGCTGTTTATGGGTAAGTATGTGCATTACAATAACACTAAAAACTCCAGCTATGAACTTTGTTGTAAAAATGAACATACATGTTTTATCTTTAGGGATACTGTCTTATTAAGAAATTAGCATCATTCCTCTTGTTGAAGTTCAGCTGTCTGTTCTCCTAGCATCTGCACCATGCAATAACAAACACAATATGGATATCACCAGCCCCAGACACAAGTGGCCCCTCCACAACATGAAATGCCCAAAATGACAGATGAAAGAATGCCAATTGTATCAATTTAAATTTGCGTGTACTCCTTCACAGTGAAAGTTTGGCTTTTACAGGTATTGTTCATCTATTTTCTAGAATTACCAAAACAGCTCATTGTGAGTGGTTTTCTGTTCAGTGCCCAGGCTGACAATCATAGACTTGTGTATGTGTACCTGAGAGTGTAGAAGAGGATGTGGTAGTTCCTTCTTTCAGCCTGTTCATTCCCCACAAAAAGAATGCATAACTGGAAACTGGGCTCCATCAGGAAAAGAGATTTTTCTATTTGTCTCCCCTTTCTCCCTTCCACTCACACTGCTTCTATGGAAATTCTCAGTGCCTTGTAGAATTTAGCTCAAGACTAAAGATGTAGTTCTGGACCAAATGAACTAAGGCTGCTCCATTTTGCTTTATCTGCTGTGACACAGAAACCAGGACTGTGATTTGCTGCTCCCTCAGATCTGCCCCAGGGCATCCACTCCTTTTGTCTCACAGCAAGATATTAGTCAGCTGCTGAGGCTGGAGAGCAAGAATACCTGAGATGAGACCCTCAGTCTTCACTGAGTTAAACACTGCAGTTAAAAAGACACATTTGAATCCACATGCCACTTAAAAAGGCCTGCTTTTGTTTGACTTTAATCTCAGTGCTAAAGGCTCTTCCAGAGTTGTTTTGACTGAAAGCACCTCAAGAGTATTTCAGTGGATAGGTATCATTGAGCCTGAATAACTGGTTCTTACTGATTCTTTGTATCACATTTTCAAAAAGGAACAGAACTTCAGTTAACTTCCTGTCTGTTTATAATAACATGAGGATAGATAAAAACAAATTATTCCTTCTGTTTTCTACTAATGATCTATGTTCATAGTACAGAAAACAAATATCTTCTATGCACCAATACTGTGACGTGCACTGCAGAATTAAATACATCCATATAAATTTTTTCAATGGATTTTTATCAAGCATAGAAAATAGTTTCAATATGTGTTAAGAGATTAAAGCAGCAGCCACTTTCCAAGTCATCCAAGAGCTTTTCTAAGTGAATCTAGGATAGTACAATTTTCTAGTTAAAATGAATGTTCAGTAGACATAAAAATCACAGGACAATCATCTGCCAATGACATAATTCCAAAGATAGCAGCATGACAACTCAGTTTAGTGAGTATGTCAAACATCTACTGTGAAATAATTAGAATCTTTGTTTCTGACTTAAACACTCTCTTACACAGTTGTGATTTACCCCAATAATCTGACTAGGCACGCTGACCCTCAGCAACCATGTAACAGAAGGGTCCTCTGAGAGACCAGGCAAGCTGCTGAAAGTCCTCCATCTCCAAGGCAGCTTCGAGTCCTTGAAGTATCCCCTCCTGAGGTAGTCTATGCTACAGATGCACAGAGCCTCTCGGCCAAACATTCTGGGATGTTTTGGCCACTCCTTCCCAGTTAGAGTAATTTCAGCCTCCAATACAATCAACTCTCGGGATCCCTCTATCACTCCAGAAATACAACAGATGGATTCTGCCCCTTTATACCTTGATGGCACTGGGGTACACTGTGCACTGGTGTCTAGTAAAGCCTTATACTCCTTTGGGTCCTACACACCAGGTCATTGAATCTACACCGTCCAAGAAACCCAGTTGTTCCTTTCCTCCACCTGGCTGGAGGTAAGGCCTCACTGGTCCTGATCATAGTCTTTGTTACTCATTTCCTGTAAATGCAAAAATCACAATTCTTTTCAGTGAGATCAGAGCTAAGATCAGCTCATCTACTCTCTACTCTGGAGAACTGCACCACCAGAAATTGGAGTAGCCATTTTCCTGGAAGAACACCTTTTACCTTGTTTTTACGTGCAACTCTCACACTCCTGCCTCTACGGCCAAGGCAGATTTTCTATCCCGTTTTCACTAACTACACACAGTCTTCTCATCCCCTACAGTGGGATGGGAGAAAAAAACTGAAAGGTGCAAGAAATCCTAGGTTGAGATAAAAACATTTTTATAAGCAAATAAAGAAAGAAACCAAAACAAATCAAACAAAGCAAGTGATCCACTATGCTACTGCTCGCCACTCATTGACCCATGCTCAGCCAGACTCCAAGCAGCAGCAGTTCCCCTGGTCAGCTACTTTCATATGTTGTTCAGCATGATGTCACGTGGTATGGAATATCCCTTTGGACAGTTTGGGTCAGCTGTCCTGGCTGTATTCCCTCCCATACCTCTGTACACCTCCGGCCTCCTCCCTGGCAGGGCAATGTGAGAAGCAGAAAAGTCCTTGACTAGTGTAAGCACTGCTCGGCAACTAAACCCCTGGTGTGTTATCAACATTGGTTTTGTTTTAAAGCCAAAGCACAGCACCATACCAGACACTATGAAGAAAATTAACTCTATCCCAGCCAAAGCTAGGATATTTCTAACTATTTCTAACTCATCCTCTTGATGTTTTGAGACATACCATGTCTAACACAGGAGTAATATAATGTATTCCATTAAAGGCTACTGATTATAGTCACATGTGCACAGAGACAAACAATTAATGTAATGAATCAGTGATTGCAAAGCTTATCATAATACTGTATGAGATCTTATGCACTAGAAATTACCCTGACCGCATCTTCATGCTTTCCTTCCTACATTACTGTAGAATGCAAATTAGCATATTGAACTCCAAAAGGCTGCAAAACGACTGATCTATTTAAAGCCTGTGCTGTGGAAACACAGTCTTCCAGCAAATCTGGAAAATAAATTAAAAGCAATTAGGACAAAGTGATGAAAATACAGAAGCAGAGTTAAGAGTTACCAGCCTGCTCAGTACTTACTGAAGCAAGATATTTCTAGTACAAGCCTGTGATAGGAAGTTTAACAGCATGAAGTTTGCTTACTCGTGTCCCTGATAGTCACTGCTGTTTGCCCAGCAATCCCCTTCTCTAGAGGAGCCAAGAGTGATGTCACAGCCACCTTTAGTTGAGGACAATCACTAGATACAATTTTTCTGTATACGTGGGCTATTCATCATACTACATGCTCCAGAGAATTCATGGGCAGAATGGAGTTTAATGGATGTGTAAGATAATCTGTTTTTCCTCGTAATTCATAACCTTGACACTCAAATGCAAAGGGTCTACATCACCCCTGATCTGTTCTTAGCTCCTCTTGCCTTATGGGGCAGAACTGACAAACTGCTAGGGTCAGAGCATGCACACAATCGAAACACTAACATGGTACCCCTATTCTGTGCGTCAGAGGTCTCAGCTCCTGAGGCATTGTTACTGCCTTTTAAGGAGAAGCTCCCTCTGTTCTGATGGAGGAGGACTGGTTCCACCACTGATGTGTCAATCTGTGCAGTAAAAAAAAAAAAGAAGTCTAGTGCAGTAAAAGGAAACATGTTATTGCATAGCAATAAAATATTGTAAAAAAATATTGTATAGCAAGAAAATTCCTGCTAAAAGCTTTTTTTAGTATATACAGCTCCCTTTTATCCCTGTCTTGAAGAACAGAGAGCACTAGTTACAGGTTCAGATCCTCAAACTTTCTTCACATTTTAGGTATTACTTTTTATACAGTATTACCACAGGTTCAGTCTATCACTGGGACAGAAATGCCTTTAATCTCAATCCCATATCTAGGGCACTTGGCAGTGATGGGCAAACAGTTAGAACAAGTTCTGCCACATTCTGCCAAAGTGCTTGTAATCTAGAAAACAGGACAGCAGATGCTCTCAGACGTGCAGGGGAGGACAAGGTAAGAACAAGACATGGTTGGGCAATGCAACAGGACAGGTGTCTTCTCTTTGTCAGTTCTTTTGAGTGTGTTCTTGGCAATAAGAATTTTAAGATAATGTATTGCATCTCAGACCTTCGAAGATATTTATAACAAATCTCTTATGAGCATGAGAAATGAATCACAAAAAAGAAAAGCCTGTCTATTCATTTATTAACAGCTGAAATGAAGAGCTGCATAGAGCAACAAATGATAAATGACAGACTGAATGACTAAGCAAAATGGTCACCTCCAGGCTAAGCATGTCACAATATGTGGGTATTCCAAACATGGTAAAAGAAGAACTTCAAAAGCACAAATAGCACAATGACATCGATGATGCTCCATTGAATGGGACCTCAAATGGCAGACTGACACGTCGTTAGCATTTGCTGTTATTTGAGGATGATGTAACAGGATACTAGTATGTCTCAGATGAGGACAAAATTGAGATGGTACAAGTCTTACTTCAACTCACTAAATTTCCAGGTTACTTTTCTGTCAAAAATGTGACATACCCAGAGGGTGCTGCTTGAAGAATATTTGTGTGGCCTTGTGTTTTGCAGCACATTGTTTAAATTAAAGCAATAGTTGAATTTCCTCTTAAAAAGCTAACTCAGTATTTCATTGTTGTTAACAGGAGTCACAGGTCTGAAAAGACTTGTACTGTGCACATGTTTGACATTATCTTCAATCTAGCTACTACCTGCTCAGTTAGAACATGTTGAGAAAAAAAATAGCTAATCATTTAAAGAGCATATCATTTGGTAACGTCTAAATTGCTGCTAGTGCTATTTATAAATAATTTGAAATAAAATGAGAGCCACAGTAAACACAGCTGTAGGTTTTTTGCTGTCACCCACCTGCAGATGAATCTAGGACTGAGCTTTGGCAGCTGCTTATCAGCTTCAAACAAAAAAAAACTTCCATTGATAATATTATTATTGTCACTACTAAACCTCTCACCAGGATATGTGCAACTTGTAAAACCTGGTTCTTGGTATATTTTTGTCAACCAGCATAGAATTTTCTCCAGTGCCAGCCATGACTTTCACCTACAGCCAGATGCAAAACTCCTGAGTATTACGTCTTTCAGAGATGGCCTAAGGTAAGAGAGAGCACTGCTGTGTGTAGTTATTTTTGCAGAAAATACTTAGGGAAGAAAGGTCTTTAATTTCCATATGGATAAGAATATTTTTGTATTTGTGTGTCCCTTGTATTTGCCATTCTCTAGAAGACAAGCTTCTGAAGATACATATTGAACATTACTATCCATCCGTCCCAATCAATACAAACGCCGTGAGCCCTGCTAATTAACCACAGAATATTCTCCCCAGTACTCTGCCCATTTGCACCCACTGAGGATTTGACTCCAAAATACTCTTGAAAGTATGATTTCTCCTCAAATTTCTGATTTGTACAGATTTCCAACATAGCTGAACAACTACAAGGATTTGTTCCGTACCATGTGAAACTTCTCTTTTTTGACTGTGTGCCCTGCATGCCTGCTTGATATCCAGAGTAAGAAGCCTCAGGATACATAACAAGTTTCTTGGCTCTGTAGCTACTCACTACAAAGAAAGCAAAACAAAAAAAGAAAACACTGTATTATCTTGTCCTACATGACTTCCTAACCATACGTAAAGAATAATTAAATAACAATTGTGCCTATCATCAACACAAGATGCTGTGAAATAGTCTCTTGTTCAAAAGTTCACTTACTTATTCCTACAAGCAAGTGAGAAAGAAATTATATATGCAACTCTGACATCTGTCATAAGGAGATCAAAACCATAATAGCTGGATCCACCATGTTGATCTTTACATGTTGTCTTTACATGAAATCCATACTCCAGTACTAGAAATCTTAACAGTGTCTAATCTATAAGTAGTTCCTTCTGGTCTTTCTGTGTTCTTCCTCATGCAACTGCCTTTTTGTCATACACAAGGGTTAGCTCAATTATTTACTTCTGTTACTTCATTTTAATTGGCTGCGTACACAGAGTTACAAAGCAGTGATTAAATGAGCAGTGCACCTTTTACAGGCTCAATTATTAGAAAAGGAAATGGGAACAGGATGGCTCTGACATAGTGGGGGGAAAGCTGTGCTGGAAACAGTCATGAGATGGGTATATAAAGGCAAATGAATGTCAGTTTTAAAAATAGAATGTTCCAAGGAACAGCTTCAGAGAAGTGAGGAAGGAATTTGCTTTTCCCTTTTTATTTTTATCCAAGGAATTAAGAGGCTAGGAGAAGGGGAGCTGCCAAAATGCACACAAAGTCATTTCTTATTTGAATGCGAGTGAAGTGTTCCAACTGGTGGCAAAGGTTTACTTTTTGCCATGCTTATGGAACTTATCTTACTAATAGACCAAATAGAATAAATAGAGTCTTTCTTCATGCAAATATAAAGAGTTGAGAAAGCTGGGGAGGAAGAGCATCAGACAAAAGAGGAGAAGAAAACTGAAGGCTTAGATGCTTTTAAAGTCTTCTCTATTTATAATTGCATCCAATTCAACTGAAATATTTGGCAAAAATGCCCACAATCACTAAGATGAAAAAGTGCATCTTTGTAAGAAGTGTTTTGCTCAAGAAATCCTAGGAATATTACTTGTAAGTCTCTTTAAATATAAAAGCTTAAATTACTGTGCTAGTAGACCCTGCCAGCATTATGAAATCAAAGCTGACTTTGAACAGTAAAATATAGGTTACAGAACGCACAGCAGGGTTTCCTGGTTTAGATCTATAGCTCCCAGACCGGAGACTAACTTGTAATTATTTGACAGAGCACTGGAAGACATCCTCTTCTTCCAGCATCAGAGAAGGGGGAGTGTTCACCTAATGTTTCAGGGCCCAGAGCTCTGTTACTTTGCTTCTTTCTCTCCTGTGAGAAATTATCAGCTCAGGAATCACTGATTTTACTGAACACCCATGTTAATAGACTCAAATGATAGAGCCTAAATGTAGTAAAATCTCTTCCAATTGTGTATGATTAAAAAGAGGATAAAACATAAAGCAGGATGTTCAGTGTGAACAAATTAAACCGCTTAAGTGGCTTATACTGCTAAAGTAGTAGCCAAGAAAAATTAGAATCTTCTTCCCTCAAGTTCTTTTATACTGATATTAGGTACCTTCTCAGTTGATTTCAGAATATTTATTTATAGGAAGTCATGGTATTTCACTACAGTCATTCCTAGTTATTAGGTGAGTGCACTGAAAATACAAATTATTGAGTTTTGATCCATTGCCTCACAGCTTACTACTTGACATTGGACACCGCTACTTTATTTAAAGGAAGTTTCAGAGACAATATTCCCCTCCAAAGCAATGGGAAGGAAGTAGACTTTGCAGGGTTCTGTTGAGATTAGAGAGGGGAAAAAAATGTTCAGTGTGATTTGCTTAGTGATGGCTGACTGGACAACTGCATCATGTTTATCAGGCTGACTATTTGGGAAATTAAGGAACAGGCAGTCGCGCTGGTGAAGATTAAAGAACAGAGCTATGGAGATACTGAGATGGATAGCACATAGCACGTATATGAATTTTCCCTGAAGTAGTGAGATCGATGTTTTATGATAGCTGCTGTATGCATGACAAAGGGCACATTACAAGAAAGGCTAAACAGGGAAAGAGCAAAAATAAAGTGACTTTGGTCCCTGCAAACTTTATCAGATTAGGCTGATGCTCTTAGCATTCAGTTTTAAAAACAGAAGAATACGTGTTGCTGCATCTGTTTTCTTTGCAGGTTTTGAGCAAATCACAAGGCTTTCCTGTAGCAAAAACAAACGCTTTCACTCTATTCACTCTAGTGGTTGTAAAAGTTAAAGATTCATGATGTGCTACCATTTCTTGCACTTCGACTATTAGCATCATCATCGTACAAACAAGACATCAAAACGTTTAATGGCACATGCA
Source organism: Numida meleagris (assembly GCF_002078875.1). Classification (NCBI taxonomy): domain Eukaryota; kingdom Metazoa; phylum Chordata; class Aves; order Galliformes; family Numididae; genus Numida; species Numida meleagris. The sequence continues at coordinate 111,781,711 of NC_034409.1, read as the reverse complement.
GCAAAGAGAAGCACCATTGATATTACATCATGAATCCTTTACAATCGTGTGATTCAGCCCAGGAATTTTATGATTAGGACTGTCAGGTGGGAACCCCTCCTACATTTCTGAGGGGGAGGTATGCATAATTAAAAAATAATCATTTCTTCATATGCAATAAGACTGTGAGTCAAATATTTAAATGTATTTATTTGTGTTTGAAGCTAAAGTGCATTTGCAAATTACGAAATTTGTATGTCTAAGTCATTTTGGAGTTTATTTTAACAAATAGAATCGTACGACTGGGGATAAAACCAGCCCTGCAGGGTGTGTGCTTAGGCGAGCATCGGGATTAGGGGTGAGGCAATGGGCTCAGCTGAAGTGCGTCTATGCCAATGCCCGCAGCATGAGCAACAAACAGGAGGAGCTGGAAGCCTTCGTGCAGCAGGCAAACTATGACTTAGTTGCTATGACAGAAACATGGTGGGATCACTCCATGACTGGAGTGCTGCAGTGGATGGCTACAAGCTCTTCAGAAAGGATAGGCAAGGAAGGAGGTGTGGTGGTGTGGCTCTCTATGTTAGAGAGTGTTTTGATGTTATTGAGCTTGCAACTGGGGAAGAAAACTTTCAATCTCTATGGATTAGGATCAAAGGAAAGGCTGACAAGGCAGACATCCTGGTGGGGGTCTGTTATAGACCGCCTAACCTGGATGAAGAGACAGATGAGGCATTCTATAAACAGCTGGCTGAAGTTGCACGATCGCCAGCCCTTGTCCTCATGGGGGACTTCAACTTCCCTGATATATGCTGGGAATACAACACGGCGCAGAAGAAGCAGCCCAGGAGTTTCTAGAGTGTATGGAAGATAACTTCCTTCTGCAGCTGGTGAGAGAACCTACCAGGGGAGGTGCCCTGCTAGACTAGCTGTTTATAAACAGGGAAGGTCTGGTGGGAGATGTGGAAGTTGGGGGCTGTCCTGCACATAGTGACCATGAAATGGTAGAGTTCTCAATTCTTGGTGGAACCAGGATAGGGGACAGCAAAACTGCTACCTTGGACTTTAGGAGGGCAGACTTTGAATTGTTCAGGAGACTGGTAGGGAGGGTCCCTTGGGATTTGGTCTTGGAGGGTAAGGGGGTCCAGGAAGGCTGGTTGCTCCTCAAGAAGGAAGTCCTGAAGGCACAGGAACAGGCTGTCCCCCTGAGCCGCAAGATGAGCCGTCGGGGAAGGAGACCAGCATGGATGAACAGGGAGCTTTTCCTGAGGCTCCAGGAGAAAAAGAGAATCTACCTCCCGTGGAAGAAGGGACAGGCAACTCGGAGAGAGTACAAAGAGGTTGTTAGGATGTGCAAGGAGAAAATTAGAAAGGCAAAGGCCCAGCTCAAACTAAGCTTGGCTGCTGGGATAAAAGGGAACAAGAAACTCTTCTACAAATATATTAACAGTAATAGGAGGACCAAGGAGAATCTCCACTCTTTACTGGACACGGCTGGGAATGTGGCCACTGAGGACAATGAAAAGGCTGAGGTTCTCAATGCCTTCTTTAAGTCTGTCTTTAAAAGCCAGACCAGTTGTCCTCAGAGTACTCTACTCTCTGACCTGGAAGTCTCAGATGGGGAGCGGAATAAACCCCCCATGATTCAGGAGGAAACGGTCAGAGACCTACTACTCCATCTGGACTGCCACAAGTCCATGGGGCCGGACGAGATCCACCCGAGAGTACTGAGGGAGCTGGCAGAGGAGATAGCCAAGCCACTTTCCATCATCTATCAGTGTTCCTGGTCAACTGGAGAGGTCCCAGAAGACTGGAGACTTGCCAATGTGACTCCCATTGACAAGAAGGGTCGTAAGGAGGATCTGGGAACTACAGGCCTGTCAGCCTGACCTCAGTGCCAGGGAAGGTTATGGAGCAGATTGTCCTGAGGGAAATCATGCAGCATTTGCAGGACAACCAGGGGATTAGGCCCAGCCAGCATGGGTTTTTGAAAGGCAGGTCCTGCTTGACCAACCTGATCTCCTTCTATGATCGAGTGACCCGCCTGGTGGATGAGGGAAAGGCTGTTGATGTGGGCTACCTAGACTTCAGCGAAGCCTTTGACACTGTCTCCCACAATATTCTCCTGGAGAAACTGGCAGCCCCTGGCCTGGACAGCTACACTCTTTGCTGGATAAGGAGCTGGCTGGAGGGCCAGGCCCAGAGACTGGTGGTGAATGGAGTTAAATCCAGCTGGCAACCAGTCACGAGTGGTGTTCCCCAGGGG